>NW_009230098.1:58361-121316 GCF_000690835.1 Fulmarus glacialis
TCTCCCCCATCCCACCGAGGGGAAGAGGGTGAGCGAGCGGCTGTGTGGTGCTTGGTTGCCAGCTGAGGTTAAACCACAACAGATATGTAATGATTTATAAACCCTCTGCTTTTCTGTGTTCTAAAATGCACTGATAATGAATTCGAACAAAAACTGAAATTTAATGTCTTAGCAACTTGGGTAGCAGAGTTAAGAGTTGGAATCTGACCTCCTCTGGGAACACAAGGATTTCCACAGACTATCATCACTCTTTTGCCTCTGAGTGATCTGGGCTGCACAAGACTTTGAGCGGAACCTGGATTGCCTAAAGGAGGTTGGGGCAGGTGAGGCAGGAGGAGTTAAAATGTCCAGAAAAACAAAGGTGAAATTTAAATGGACTACTTAGAACACAATCTAGGACTTCTCGTAAAAATAGAAAACCACAAAATGTCACAAAAACTCTATGCCTCAGGAATTGTCTAGCAGGGCAATGGTATGGTGGTCCTCAGCAGAGAATAACATTCCACTTCTGTCGCCAACCCTGTCACATCTGGATGCATCATCATGAAGAATCAGAAAATCTACAATGAAATCCACACTAGCCCTGAATCACATCACTCATATTTTATCATCACTCGCAGTTTCCAGCCCCACAATAACTCTCCTTCTCAGGACAGCAATAGGGAATTTCCATAAAAATATTTTTAATGAAGAAAAAATCAGTTTCTGCATAATCTAAGTTTTTGGTGAGAAGATTTTCATTTCTCACTGGGACCACTGATGTTGAACATGTTTTGAAACCTTTGGCTGCCTGAGCTGCTGCAGTATCTCTTGAAAGATGCAGTGCAGCTGATTTACCCTGTGGGCTGGATTATAGTGTTCATACTTCAGCGATGCCTAAGCTCATGCTGGAGCATGATGGCACATCCCAGGACATGGATCTATCACAATCAAAACTCTCTACCATCACCCTTTTTTCCCCTGGAAAGTGTCCATCTGTTGAAAACCAGTGAAAACAAATGTCAAATAATCAAATATTGATATCAATAATAAAATTTCAAATAAAAAATATCAAATTATTTGCATTTCTAGTGGAATTCATAATGAAGTCAATTGACTGAAACCTTAAAAACAAAACTGGGATTTTCTGTGGGAACAAAACAAACAAAATCAAGGCAAAATGCTACAAATATTCAAACACAACTCATTAACAAACTATTTCACTACAGTGAGATGTTGCAGGCAAATGTGCATTATAAATGGGTATAGATTTTTTACAAAAATTATTGTACCATAGGATGAGATGCCATGAGTGACAGGAATATTATGAAGCTAATGTGGCAGAGGAGAGACTGAAGCAGCTGCACTCTTCTTCAGTATCCAAACTGTGATCAAAGCCTTTCCTTTGGAAGGTGATGAAATAAAATTGAATGAGTCTGAGAGAAAGGAGAGAGTTGGCAGATTGGCAGCAAATCAAGACTGGGCAATAACCACAAATGGTCACAGGAGATAATTGCACAGACAGTGAGCTGTAGCCCCATCAAAGCACATATTTGATATATTGTCTCCATCTCTGACAGACCCAAGGGTGTTATCCTTTGTACATTTTGGCAAAACTTATGTCACTAGCCATGTCAAAAAAGTATAAATGAGTTGACAAGAACTGAATCCTTCCAACTTCTCTCATGAACCAACATAACAATATATTGGTCGTATATAGTTTTACAAACTTTATTGGCTTAAGCCACAGAACAAACCACAGAGACAACAGTAAATATTTCTGCTTTCATTCCACAAGCGAGTAACTAGGGCTGAGAAAAGTGTAAAGAGTGAGATTTGTTGTGTCTGTCTTTAAGATAAGGATTCAATTAGACACTCAGCCATCTCCACTTCGGTGGCTACACTTACGCAGTTGCTTGCACATAGGTGTCTAGAGTCATTTGAGACACCTTAAGGTACCTTACCTGCTGGTTCCCTTCAGCTGCTGGTTCAGAAGGGCACAGGTCTCCCATAGGGTATCCATCACATTTGCCAACCCCATGTAGATCTTTCAGATACCCTAGAGCCCCTCAGAAACCATAGATGTTTATGGGTGGGCCACTGAATTGAGCCCTAGATGTTTAAATTCCCCTGACATCAATGGAGAGTGATTCCACAGTCAACAGCCCCTGAACAGTGATTCAGCTGTCCAGCTACCGGGTGTCTGCTTTGCGGTGAAACGATTTACTTTCTGGGATCAACTGACTGTATTGACTAGGGCTGAGGTTCAGTTCATCAGGATGTCCTCTGCTACCTGATACACCCTAGGGTGTCTGAGATACTGATACGATGCAGCATTTACATATTTCTGGAACAGCAGCTGGAAGCCAGGTGGGAACTGTGGGACATCTCAAATGGTACTGCATACCTATGTATGAGCAGCTGAGGTGAGCTCTTATGATTCATCCTGGGTGCTTAGAGACCAAGTTCACATGCTGGAACTGTACCCCACCCAAAGGACCCTATTTAGTTTCCAGCAATCAGCATTTAGTGCCATTTGAGACACTCTCTGCAACCTGGCTTCCAGCTGCCACTCTTAAAAGACATGTGTCTCCTACCAGCCTCATGTCACCCCTGCCAACCCCATGCAGCTGTCTCAGGTCCCTAGAGCATCTCAAATTACACTGAAAGCCTCCATCTTGTTAATGGAGTTGTGGAAATGTCTATAATATGGTTGCCTACACTAACAGAGCTAATGATTCAAGGTTTCCTCTATAACCAGTGGAGGAAAAATAGGGTTTAGCATACAGTTCAGTTGGCTTATTTTAAAGATTTACTTTAGAATGAGATATACCATACTCAGAGGAGCCAATTTCTCTCCGTTCTTAATAAATGGAAGGGGTCCAGCTCAGAAGCAGACACTTACACCCAGTCAGCTGAATCCCACCTCTTGGGAGTTACTCAAGCCACAAAGGGTGTGAATTCAGATCCACTGCAAAGACACAGCCAAGTCACCAAGGTTTGATGGACCACTGTGAGCCCCAGTCAAGCAGCACAACTGTCGGTGGCTGGGTTTTAGTTATGAAGCAAGATCAAATTAATACCTCAATGCAAGAGGTTTAAGATGATGAGTTTTAACATCAATTTGTGATGGAGTAAGAAAATAATCACAGCCATGTGCACTTCAGTACATGGCCAGCTGAGGTATAGCAACTGTGTGCTGAGCCTGGAGCTGCAATTCTTGCTTTAACCTACCACCACTGTTTTTCTGTTAATATTACTAAGCTTTTCCAAGAGGTGCCATGGTAACAGGCACCTTGGAATTACTTCACAGATTATATAGCGTGTTATGCAAAGTGGTCTGGCAGGTTTTCTGCTTTTTAATATTCAAAGGATTACCTTCGAGGTAGCCCATATATTTTCAAATCCTTAAATCCCTTGACACCTGGACACTTTGTATGTAGCTCCAAACACACCATAATTTTGCTCCCAGACTTCAGAAAATCATTTAAAAGTAGAGTAGGCATGAACAGCACAAGGCACTTCTATCAATTCCTCTGGCAAAGAGGTTACAAGAGGCATAGAGACGAAGACACGGGAAGAAAAATATGTGGTAGCTACCCAAAAGAAAGAGTCTGGCTAAAGTAAAGAATCAAGTCAGCAAAGGAAAGTTAATCTACTAGTTTCATATGAGGATAAGGAATGCTGTTTCTAGCTACGCTTGCTGCTAGCCAGCCTCATGTTTCATTCAGGTAGGATTAAAGGCTCACGCCATGCATTCACGGGGACCGTTCCCCATCTCACCACCGTGCCCTCTCTCCCCTTTGCATCCTTCTCGTACTGCTGCTCTCCCCCTGCTGCTCTTCATCCACGCGTAGGCCCAGGGAGCTTTGTGCAGGAGCCAGGCACTATGCCGGTCCCATCACGCCGCGTTTCCCACGCAGTGCCACAGCCCAGGAGGAACGACACAGTGGGCAGCGTTTCTCAGCTCTCCCCACCGCAGGGGAGGACAACACATGCTGAGGAACGGACCCCTCGCCCACCCCATCCACACCCACAGCTCTCCCTCCGCAGCCCTGCCCTGGGCTGGGGTGTTCCGGAGGGCAGCAGGGATTACCGGAGCACAGCTCCGACGGCTCCTGCCTGCCAGCCCGCTCCTGCCTGCCCCGTGTTACCCCCTCTATAAGAGTCCCAATAAATTAGACAAAACTTCCCCCAGGAGGCTGTTACAAAAGCAATGATGATTTATGCAAGCCTAACAAATAGGCACTTGGATACCATGGCGATCAGCACTGTGAAAGAAAAAAAAGGCAGTTTTTCATAGAATCATAGAATAGTTTGGGTTGGAAGGGACCTTTAAAGGTCATCTAGTCCAAGCCCCCTGCCGTGGGCAGGGACATCTTCCACTAGATCAGGTTGCTCAGAGCCCCATCCAACCTGACCTTGAATGTTTCCAGGGATGGGGCATCTACCACCTCTCTGGGCAACCTGTGCCAGTGTTTCACCACCCTCATCGTAAAAAATTTCTTCCTTATATCTAGTCTGAATCTACCCTCTTTTAGTTTAAAACCATTCCCCCTTGTCCTGTCGTAACAGGCCCTGCTAAAAAGTCTGTCCCCATCTTTCTTATAAGCCCCCTTTAAGTATTGAAAGGCCGCAATAAGGTCTCCCCGAAGCCTTCTCTTCTCCAGGCTGAACAACCCCAACTCTCTCAGCCTTTCTTCATAGGAGAGGTGTTCCATCCCTCTGATCATTTTTGTGGCCCTCCTCTGGACCAGCTCCAACAGGTCCATGTCTTTCTTGTGCTGAGGACTCCTGAGCTGGACGCAGTACCGCAGGTGGGGTCTCACCAGAGCAGAGTAGAGGGGCAGAATCCCCTCCCTCAAGCTGCTGGCCATATTTCTTTTGATGCATCCCAGGATACGGTTGGTCTTCTGGGCTGCGAGCGCACATTGTTGGTTCACGTCCAGCTTTTCATCCACCAGTACCCCCAAGTCCTTCTCGGCAGGGCTGCTCTCAATCCCTTCATCCCCCAGCCTGTATTGATAGCGGGGGTTGCCCCGACCCAGCTGCAGGACCCCGCACTTGGCCTTTTTGAACCTCATGAGGTTCACACGGGCCCACTTCTTGAGCTTGTCCAGGTCCCTCTGGATGGCATCCCGTCCCTCAGGCGTGTCAACCGCACCACTCATCTTGGGATCATCTACAAACTTGCTGAGGGCGCACTCGATCCCACTATGTCATTAATGAAGATATTACACAGTACTGGTCCCAATATGGACCCCTGTGGGACACCACTTGTCACCGATCTCCATCTGGACATTGAGCCATTGACCACTACCCTCTGGATGCGTCCATCCAACCAATTCCTCACCCACCGGATAGTCCACCCATCAAATCCATTTTCTTCTCTCTTTTATCCAATTTGTGAATTCTCTAGGGAATGTGCACTTTTGCATATGCACATACCACATGGACAGGCAAGGGCAGAGGCATGGACTTTCTGAAATCCCTGATGCTCACCTGAATTAGGAACAGTGTGGAAATTCAGAATAATCTCAGCCAGCCTCACTTCCACCTTTATTAAGTGTCACAAACCCAGCTCTTGAGTGACAGGCAAATTTCCTGCACCAAATGCATTCAGTTGCCCAGATCTGCAAGGAAAGAGTAAATACTCTAATTTGTTAAGCCTTCTACCACCATCTCTTCTCCTCAGCCCTGGCAATGACATTATCCTCCCCACTGGTTCATTGCCTCCTCTCACCGTCATTGCTACACCTACCTATCAGCTGCATCAGCAGCTTAGAATCACCTCCCAAATCTTCTTGTCTATCCTCCACACCTGCGCTACATAAATCTCTCCCAAGAAACCAGCTTGGCCACCTTCCTACCTGCAAAACACAAGCTGTTTGCATCCAAACTCCAACCAGCCAGTATTCATGAGGCTTTCCCCACTGCCTCACTTCTCCCAGGGACAGGCCTGTCCTCTCCTAAAAGTGCTCATGGAGAAAGTGAAAGCCGCTTCGGTGGCCTGACTTTGCCTCTGCATGGAGCCTCTTTCCTTTCCCTTTCCTCACGCCTTTGCAATACGGAACAATAGGCTTTGTTTGGACTGGTATTTGGTGGGCACAGAGAGCAGATTACAGGAATGTCAATTGTAAACCACCAGCATGGAGGAGTACAGTGTCTTCTTCATCTAGAGAAAATACATTTGCAGGGTATATCCACACAAAGGTCCTGATTTTAAAAGGTGAAAACTTATGGGTCAGAACTGGGTGATGCAGAGCTGCATACAGGAGTGACACAGATTGGCTATAGGTACCTTTTTTTTCATAACAAGAAAAGTATTGCCACTTGTTTGTACCACAGGTGGTCACCAGTATCCCTGGAGCCATCACGCCCCTCTTCCATGTCAGGGTAACTGGAAGGACTACCCTGGAAAATATATGAGAAAGGCTGGCTGAACACAACTGACTTGCTGCAATGCTCCTGTTATCCCCACAGCAGAGGGAACGCATCTTAGGGAGCTGAATGAAGAACCCATTCCTGACTGCCACAGACATCCAAACATGAAACGCTCAGGACAACTAGCACATGGCAATAGTAGACTGATAAATAATCAAAGCAAAGCCATTGTGTTTCAATGGGAGTCAGGGTTTTCTTTTCCTTAGGGAAAACTGCTCATACCCCTTTGGAAAAGAAGAATGAATAGTGAACTTCACCAGATGGGACCTGAGAAAGGAAAATAAAGATGGAGGCAAACAAGGTACTTTGGTGATGATGCTCAACCCCACCTTTTCCTTCTGGGACCCTACTCCTCTCAGCCATCACCCCATCTCTTAATCTCCCCAGGCATCTCCAAATCTTGGTCCCTATTCTAGACCAAGCCTAGAAAGTGCCCACAGCTGATGAACAGTCTTGGTGTTGTAAGCCTCTTCCCCCTGCCACACAATAATGTAACAATAAGTGTCAAATAAAGCCCAAGACATCTTGCAGGATAGACAAGTTAGATGCAAATGCTTTGCCCTTCAACAGATTTTGCTTTCTTCATGCCCTTTTTCTAGTTATAAGTATTCTTACAAGACATGACTTTAATTTTCAATTTTCACAGTGTTGATAAGTAGTTTCTCAAACCCCAGATTATGCACAGTCCATGCACAAATAACTCTGTTAATAGCAAAGGGATTATATAAAAAAAGTAAAAGACTGAGTAAATAAATAGCTCTTGGTTAAAAATCTGAACCTCTAATTGGCTTTAATGCAAACATTTCCCCTTGAGTGTGTATCCACTTGAATCATTTACCTCTCTGAGGAAGCGCTTTTTTACAGTTAAATAGTCCTCAAAAGCACAAAACACGGCAATGATTTATACATGCATGCATGTGTGTTTATGTATATGACCATCATCTACGTATACATATTTGTTGGTGGTAGAACCAGAGCAGTTCTGAAGATCTTTTCCAGACCTGTTTTTCTGCGATCCTGAGAGAAGAGGCTAATTAGAAACCCGTTTTCAGAGGCACTAAGTATCTCCTGCTGCCATCCCAAAAAAGGCTTGCTTAGAGATCAACTCCTCTGAAAATCCTGGTCTTGAGGCTTATCTCCCCATGAGAAGTGCAATGGTTTACATTAAAGCCATTTAAAAACAATTTAGTGTTCTTATTTTTTGCTAAGCAGTGGGTTATATTGTTTTAATTTGAGTTAGTAAGGATTTGACTGAAATCAATGTGAGCTGTTCTTCTGTTTAATGAGTTCATTCCTATTAAAAACATGCCTTTATTAGGTTCATGGATGTTTCTTGTATAAATCAGACCTTAGAGCCTCTAAAGGGCTCTAAGACGCACACAGGAAAGATAATGCTTATCTTTATTTCCTGTTTTTTCTGCACTAAGTTACCCAACAGCACATCAACCTATCTTATATAGCACTGTTTCTGCAGTCTTTGGGCATCTCACAACGCACCTGGGAAGCAGAGAACAATTGTCTTTCCAATTTACCAACAGGGAAGTGAGCTGGAGAGCAGCCCTAAGCCCTCACCGTACCCGAGCTGGGTCCTGCATTCAGCTCACCAGCCACTAACCCATGAACTGTGCTTCTCCTTTTGCCTATAGCTCTCTCCCTGTTCCTATAATGCACCTGGTTTAGCCCTAAAGAAGACACAAAGTCTCTCACAAAACCATGGGGCCAGGACACCCACGTATCTGGTTCCCGCTAAGACTGAGGACAGACCAGAGCATCTCCTGCTCCTTCCATTCACCGGGTTTTTCTTCCAAAGAAAGAAAAGGGATATGGTATCCCCGGGTCTTGGACTGACTTGCAGTCTGGAGACCATCCCAGGACCTTGAAGCAGGAAAGTGCTCTTGGGCACCGACAGCTTAGATATAACTTAGAACCACTTGCACAACCTATTTTTGGCAAACAGCTTCCCCCGTTTCTGTTCAATGTTCTTCATTAAGTCAGATGCAATGGTTGATGTTTCAAGGGGCCTAAGTGCCAATGCAGTCTGAGATACAAGAACTTCTCCTGTGGCTGCCAAAGAGGTTATGTGAAAACCACCACAGCAGAAGAAATACATTAAGTGCAGCAGGGAGCAGGAAAGACGAATATGGGGTTGAAAATGAGAGTAAATGCTCCAGTGCCAGATTTTAAACTGCACACAGGGGCATTTACTCTTCTTCTTTCTCATGCAAAACTCAAAAATAACTGTAGTGCTGATGTTTCAGGAAGCCTTGAAAAGAGACTTGGTGGTACAGGCATTCAGCAACCTCGTCTTCTTTCCTTTTGCTAGGACTGAAGACCTTCTCAAAGAAAATGACACTTGATTTTTTCGGAGGAAAAGTGTTATACAAGAAAGGAGGTATGACCCATCAAATTTTATAAACATCCAAAGCCACATATACATTATTTATATAAGTACTGTATGTTAGGGAGACCTCTTAGAATGGTATTTGGAATTAAAAACAACCTGTAATACTGTGAAGCACTAAAGCTCTCATCTGGAGATGCAGTCAGGAGAGAAAATGAAGAGGGGGAATCTGTAGGCAGATTTCTGACAAAAACTGCTGTTTATATCCAGGCAAGGCTAGGAGGCGAGTGCCAAGATTCCTGCAAGATTTTGCAAACTTGGTGCCCGCAGTTTGGCTCCTACATCCATCATTTGGGCACCTCTTTGGAAGCACAGAGCGCCCTGGCCGCTCTCCCCGGGATGTGCAGGGATGCAGCATGCTGACAGTGCTGCGTCTGTGCTGGAAACCTCACCGGCCCCACGCATCCCTCTGTTGCTGTCTCACACAGATGTGTTTCGTTTGGAAGTGGGGGCAGATGGCATGAATTCACTTATTTCTACCACGTAAACAGAAAACAAAATCCAAAATGGGACGTGCAAGAAGAGGCTGTACTCTGCGTCCTGATCCCAACATCCATACACATACAGCTCAGTCCTGCAGGATGTTACCAGATGGAGACTATGGTAATTTTAAAGAAAAAAAATACAAATACCATTTTGCAAGGTGGGGGGTGTACATTTAAGTTTGCATTTGGCAGAGCAACAGACCTTATCTGTCTCAAATACACCACCTAGAGTGGCACTCCGCAAATATAAGACTTTGCTTCCACCTCCCCCGCTGCCCACTCTTTTACTGGAGCTCAGAGCTTACGTAGGGTTTTGGGCGGTGAAGCCATCCACCTCCTGTAGCATCCAGAAGAGGAGAACAATTTTTCCAACAGAAAGAGGAAATTCAAGGAGGTTGACAGGAACAAGGACACAACAGTGAGGTCCCAACGCCCATCATTTCATGGAAAAGACCAAAGACCGGTCAGTAACTGCCAGTGGGTGGAACAACAGCTTTAAGCTATATTTTTAAAAAATGCCTGACTTCACCCTGGTCCTGTGCAGGACATACCACTCCAAGCCACACTCTCATCCAGCTAACCCAGTGTTTTCCTTGGTTGTCCCACCCCAATGCTGACCAGCTCTGGAACTGTTCAACCATCCATAATATCGCTGTCAATCTAACATAGAAAGCAAAGCTCTTCTGTTACCAACTCTTCCTGAATAAGTTTTCACAGCAGATCATATCCATCTGCATACACACAGACACTCATTTCTGTAATCTAATAGAGATATTTTTCTTCCAAAGGCTAAAAAGCAAAAACCAAAAACAGCACGAAAAAAGATTAATGCTATAATCAAACACTCAGGAGTGTCTCAGATGGTACATTCAGTAACTGGAGAGACATGTAGGCTGCATCTGAAGTTGTCCTGATACCGTGCCTATGGCAATAACTTCAAGCTTGAATTCCCTGGCCATTTTCACCACTTGGCTCTTGGATCCAGCTGTGCCTGTGTCCTGTATGCGCTCCAGCTGGGCCACCAAGGGAAGCATCAAAAATGTCCCCCTTACCTGCCCAGCCCCTGCTGAGACCCTCAACACAGACAGACAATGCCAGATCCAGGCACCCCACATCCTCACCTCACAGCCCCCACAAAGCACCTCCTCATAGCTACATGATGCTCAGCCTCCTAACGTAGAGGATGGTGCCACCATTGCAAGCCCATGGTTTGTCACCTCTGGGGCACACTGGATTCAGAGGGCACTTCTTTCGTGTATAGTCAGAGCAGAGGACACACAGAATACAGTTCAGGCAGACCATTGGCAACAGCCATGTCTGTAAGGACACTGCAGGTGTGATAGGTTACGTAGTCAAAATCCGAAGGAGCAATCCCACAGGACCAAGGGCAGTGAGGTGGGTAGGAGAAGTGGCACCACTGCCTCGGGCACGAGATGCTTCAAGGAGTCCTCAGCAGTGAGACCTCATGAAGGTTTGCTTGGCCAAGCTTAAATCTGTCCTTGTGAAAACAACGTCAACTCTTACCAGGAAGACGAAGGAGAAGGAGCGCTGTACCATCCTCCTGGTCAGGTATGCAAAATGAGTAGCCTCCCTGCAAGGGCAGACTGTGAGGCCCCCATCAAGGAGGGTCTCTGGCACCGACAGCCTGCAGGGGCAGATCACGAGCTCATCTACATCTCCTGTAGCCAGCCATGGCCACCCCCCTGGCACTGTACACGGCAGCCAGGCTTCCTCTGCCCCAGCTTGCAAGTCTGGATATGGCCCTATTACCCTTGCCACTCCAGGCCACGCAAGGAGACCTGACTTCGCTATGTACTCACTCTTGGGACAACCCCAAGCCTCTACTGAGAAACAGTGGTGGAGGGCAAGCGAGTCTGTCTTTGAGTTACTGGTCTTCCCAAGAGTGGCTGATGGTTTCACAAGCACATGCTCAGTTCCACATAGACCCTTTGCTCAGAGACACCCCGCACAAGCCACAAGCTCCAACAACGGTACTTACCAATGCCACCATTTTCCAGACAGCAATTCCCACTTGGCACTGGACAGGGATGGACGTGCCATTACCCCAGAGACAGCGTTAGCACCGGCTTCAAACTGCAGGGAACAAAGATGACTTTTCCCATGTGAAAACCCGTGGCATGCACAACAACTAAGGTATCCAGCCTTGCCTGCAGCAGCAGCCTTCCTCCTTTCCCAAGCTATGACTCTGAGATGGCTCCTGCTTCCGGTGTCACTATCGTGGTTTAACCCCAGCCAGCAACTAAGCCCCACCCAGCTGCTTGCTCACGCCCCCATGGTGGGATGGGGGAGAGAATTGGAAAAGTAGAAGTGAGGAAACTCGGGGGTTGCGATAAAGACAGTTTAACAGGTAAAGCAAAAGCTGCGCGCGCAAGCAAAGCAAAATGAGGAATTCATTCACTCCTTCCCATCGGCAGGCAGGTGTTCAGCCATCTCCAGGACAGCAGGGCTCCATCACGTGTAACGGTTACTTGGGAAGCCATCACCCCCAATGTCCCCCCCTTCCTTCTTCTTCCCCCAGCTTTATATGCTGAGCATGATGTCATATGGTGTGGAATATCCCTTTGGTCAATTGGGGTCAGCTGTGTCGGCTGTGTCCCCTCCCAACTCCTTGTGTCCCCCCAGCCTCCTCGCTGGTGGGGTGGGATGAGGAGCAGAAAAGGCCTTGACTCTGTGTAAGCACTGCTCAGCAGGAGCGAAAACATCCCTGTGTTATCAACAGCACAAATCCAAAACATAGCCCCGTACTAGCTACTGTGAAGAAAATTAACTCTATCCCAGCCACAGCCAGCACAGTCACCCTTCCCATGATCCCAGCTCTTATCACTTACTGGCTCAGACAGATCATCCCAAATGCCCTTATAGGGCTCAGTTCTTGGAAGCAACACAAGGACAGTGAAGATGTGGGCGTATAGATCAGTGGCAAAGCAAAAATTATAGCCTCACCTCATTGCCAAAACGTGGAAAGGCAAGAGCATAATATAACAAAGAAAAACCTGGTGAGCCTGACTAAAGAAATATTTCTCATGACACAGTAAAATGAGCTGCTGGCAAAAAAGAGGGTGAAAAAAAAAGTCACTCAGAGACCAGTATGAACCAAATGGAGAAAGGAGATAGCTCTTGCCTCAGGTCTTAGTGCACAGTCAGCCCATGTCAAAAAAGGTTGGGGTTCTGAACTCTGTATCACAATGTCTGTGACCTTGACTGTACTGAGCCATAAAAAACAACAGCTCATGTCACAGCCAGTTTCTTCCAGGGCGTTCAGACATTTTCTGGACATCCACATCACCCTGAGGATTATCACACCTGAGCATCATGGAGCCCCCATCACTCTAAACCCCACAAGCACCCAAAACCCCAGCACAGAAACAAGATTGTCTTGTCAAACTCTCACATACCCTTTCATGCCCAGTGTGACACTGGGTCTATCTGACAGGTTGTACTGCACTTCTCACTATGTTCAGCACTAATCCAGCCCTCTGACTGTACCTGGAGATAATGGCTATGACAAAGGGGGTTACCTGCATGGATGCCCCCAGCCAGCTTCTGCAGCTTTATGAGAAGAGAAAGCAGCATCACTGCTTTCAAGTATGAAATTGCTCAAACAAGATCTGACCTTGGGTCTCTAGTGGTATGATTGTACATGGTGGTATGAGTGTTACATTATGATCAGATGTGTAAAGACAGTGCCTGATTTAAAGATTCTCAGTTTAGGTGAGGGATGCTGAGATGCCTTCATTCATACCTGACACTTCGTGGTAAGACAGAGGCGGGAGCTGGGGGTTTGATATGACAACAGGGAAAAGCCCTTCTCCATCAGTGGCTTCCACCCACAGAGTCCATGGTCACTTCTTGCTTCCTTCCCTACGTTGGGAACCTTCCATGAGGTGGTAAGGGCATTGCACCGGTGTTGTGGAAGATATACTTTGAGCTGCAAGGCTTTCAAGGTGCATGAAGAAACCCAACTGTCTGAGCAGGTGAGGTTTGCAAAGCTGCGATTTGCAGAAATAATCTGTCAGTAAAAGATGAAAAAGGAAAATGCTTTCTATTATTAACCTGTATGAAATGCAAACACTGGGATACAATGACCTTGATTCATAAAAGATCACAAGGGAGCATGAAGGGGATTTAAGTTATCACTTGCCCTGACAAGGTAGTCCAAGCACAGCCCTTCTCATCACAGAAGAGCACTTGGCCTGGGAAAGAGGGCTGCTGAGAGCAGATCTGGGATGGCGTTGAGTCAGTCTGTGTTGGAGACTAGTCACAACTGAGCAGGTTCATCACACTGGTCATTAAAAATCACAACAGGTTCTCAAAACAACTGTTAAAAACCCACCTGCTGAAATCTCCTCTTTTACTCTCCTGGAGGCCATTCCTAGTCCCCTTCACATCATCTGCCCTTCATCTTTATGCTATGAGTTTGGCAGCAGGCTGCAGCCTGGCTTTTCCATCCAGTTCTGCTCTGTGTCCTTGCGATAGTCCCCCCAGGGGAGAATCAGCTCCAGACTTGGACAACCGTGGCTTGATTCAGTTGCCCACACATAAGCACTGACTATCATTTTTACATGCCCTGAGATACCCGGAGCATCCCTATGGGGCTGCTATATATGGTACAAAACCAAACAGAGGCACATGCCCTTCTGCAGTGGCAGAGCAAGGATGCAGAGCAGACTCCAAGGAACGTCAGTGGCACTAGTGCTCATGTTTAGGTAGCTGAATCACATCCCACATCTGCATTGCTTATAATAGGTGCTTAGGTCCCCAGTCACATGTAGGCAGACACATTTAAGACCCTGGATCCAGAGCCAATTCTAGCCTTCTTTGAGTGCCTCAGTTTCCCCATCTATACAGTTGGGATGATGATACCCTATTTATGTAGCACCTTGGAGAATGAGATGAAAAAGGTGTTATCAGACTGAAACAAAAGCAATCTCAGTGTGGACTGTCTCACTTTCTTCACTGGGTTTCTCTCCTTCCACCTTGTACCTGAGCAACACAGCAGGTCCCCTCTGTGTGCATGGGTCTGCTCCAAAGCCCTCTGGCCAGTTAATGGTGTCTCATGCAAACAAAGATGATTTTGGTGAACAAGATCATAAAGAACTATCCTATTTACCATGTGTGTAGGAGAAATGTTATGATCTCTCGCATAAACTGGAACAGCAAAGATTTCATTCAGATTTTTTTTTTCTCAAAGTATGACATTGTTCTTGTATGTGGTTACCAGGGAGAACGTTAGCTGCTAAACTGTGAGTTGATGAGACTGTGAGATGATAACGAAGCTGCACTGAATTTCAGCACTACAAAATGGATTTCCTGTTGCTGCTGCTGGCTTCTGGCTGCTACCCTCCCATGGCATGTCTTCACCAAATGCTACACTTTTAGACATTTAGTGCCAAAAATTCTTATTTTCTTCCTATATCTTAGTTTCTTCCATTGTATTTCTGTTTACTAAGTGGATCTGCCTTACACATTTTAAAAGCAATAAATAATCTCAAAAGGGATAGCTGTTTCTTCCATATCCATCTCCAAGTTTGACTTCTGAGCTGCCTGACCTTGCCTCCGTTACCCACATTATCCCTTATTTTCCTCCTCAACTGGGAGAAAAACTCATTTTACTGCCATCGGTCTCGCTCTCCCAATAGGGCAGAAGATTTCTGTGTGCATCCATATTTTCTATGTTCTTCTAGCTGCAGTCAAGAAGCACCCTGCTTTTTTGGGTAAGGACTCAGACAGCAAACTGACTCCTTTAGTCAATGGTTTAAAGCTCACAGCAGAGTAGATGCCACAGAGCATCTCCCCTATACTGAAATCATGTTTCCGAATGGGAGCAACTTTTTAAGAATAAAAGAAACTTACTTTTGCCGCTGTTTGAAAAATATGTTGGGGGGGGTCTGACATTTTTTGTCCAGTTATATTAGCTCATTGTAATTATTAAAGCTTTGCAGCTTTCTAAGCCTAGGAGTCCCCTTTTTGGCTCTGCATGAAAGCAAATATAGACACAGACAGGTCTAAAGTAGTGTTTCTGGGTAATGCTTTCACCTAGCCATTTTCCACCCCAGAGGAAAATGTTTCTAAGCAAAGAGTGTTACAGCATGAGACACAAACTGTGATCTCTGGAATGAAACGTTACATTTTATTAACCTCAAATATAAAGCCTTGCTGGCAAGGAAATTATAACGTTCTAACCAAAAGGAGGTTTTAATAATTATTGTCAGAGAGGTAGTAGCTGTAGAAGGTGAAATAACTTCCCAGTAAAACTCTACTGGTGTTAACCAATTGTAAATTAGATACTGTGAGCACCTGCCCACTGCTGTAAATTGTTTGCTTTTGAAACAGTCTAGACCTTCTTCCTCTGGGTAAAAGGATAATGACACTTGATGGTATAGTCTCAGTGCAAGAAAAAGGAGAATCAGATAGAATAATTGCATGAAACCAGAGATGAATGTCATGGCAATGGCCACGAAGCAGGAAGCTGGGAGGTGCTGTCAGGGGGCTACAGGTCACCTTCAGTCTTCAGTAAGAAAAGACCTCATGGTTTGGAGATGTGACACTGCGCTGGGACGAAATGAGGCTCTTCACCCAGCGGAGGATGGTGGCTGTCAGCAAACCGCTCATACAGCAGAAAGGGGAGAGCTTGAAGGCTCCTGCTGGGCATGGGGGACAGGCTTGGGGGCAGGAATCGACCGGCTCAGGAGCAAAGCAATTAAACATCCTGCCGAACGGGTTGGCAGGGAGTGCTGGGAACAGGCAGCCAAGGTGCAATGCTGACAAAGGTTGGGGACTTCACAAGCAAATGAGTGATTTGAATTATACTGCTGGGTTATTACTCTGCCACGTTTCCAGTTTTACTTGAAAGTACATTGCTGCAGATACTTTGCCCAGTGCCTTGCAGTAGTCAAAAAATTAAAAAAAAAAAAAAAAGGAAAACAGAATACTCAGCTGAGTCAAAAAATAGCAGAAAAATCTATAATTTCCTTTATATAACCTGATGCACATCCTCACCTGAAACTCTGTTCTCTTCCAGCTCTGCTATTGCAGAGAATGCAGTGGAAAGCAGAGCAACTGGGGACAAGCAATGCAAATGCTTAATGGCACGTAGGAAGAGAGCTGAGAAGATTGGGGCGGCTGGGTTAGGCAGAAGACAGTGTGTACACAACACGCTGTAGATGAAATCATGACTCAGACTCGAGAAGGTAAATTTATCTCCAGAGTGCCATAAACTGGAACAAGGGAATGTCTAATGACATTTATGGAGCACATCTGAGGAATGGGTTGCTAGTGGTACAAAGCAAAACTAGTTAAAGCTAAATATCCCGGGAGAAACAGCTCATCAGGATTTTCATATGCTACCAACCACAATACCCACACTTATATTAAATTATAAAATTAAAAATAGAAGGATAGAAGATAAAAATAGAAATAAATTAAAAGGAATTAAAAGTTAAAATAAGTAATAAAATAAAAGTAGAAGAAAAGAGATCTTACCCAATTAGGGTACAAGCCTCTCTCAGGATGAAAAGATTAGGTGGAAATCAGGGTATTGAGAAATTATTTCCATGTTTTCCAATAATGGATTTCAGCGATAAACTTAAGAAGAATTTTTCTTCCAGGAGAAAGTAATTACAATGTGCACGGTCAGTACTATTAAAATACACCATCAAGCTTGGCTGTAGAAGACAATGCTGGATAGTTAGCTGTGGTGCCATTTGAGATGTGGCTTTCCGTAGTCATTTTTCTGTACTGCCTGAGCCTCTCTGTGTACAATCCTTTTCTACACAAAAGCAGCCGTACGCAGGATACCCACACAGACATAGAAGAGAACCCCTCATCCAAGGTGATTTCTTCAATTGCAATGAGATGTGCTCAGAACAACTGTTGCATAGCTCTGCTCTGCTATCTGGAAGCTCAAGCAAGAGCAAATCTGCCTGCACTCTTCCTTCCTCAGGGCACCAGGACTCCTAAAGACCTCACACTTCTGCCCCTGCAAATTGCAGTTGCTTCTCACATAGAGACAGCACTGCCCATCCTATGGACAGAACAACGTCCATCAGCCTTGTCATTGCTGTGCTTCTGAGCTGTGACCTGTGCCACCGTACTTCCATGCACAACTGTGGTGGATGAGCAGCATTGTTCCTTATGTTTCAGCTCCCACGTAAAGCCTTTCTGACTTTTTGGATGGGGCCGCTTCAGAAAGCCACCAGACTGCAATTAACAGTAGCAATAATAATAGTAAGAAAGCTAAAAGCAATTGTCATTGGAAATACAGCCTATCGGTATATCAAAGTGCAAGCAGCAACACTTATCAAAGCAACAAGCAATCAAGATGCTGATGCATAATGAGCTGCTGCTCATGACTCAGCCATAGACTGATGGATGGCTCTCAGCCCATTAGAAAATATGAAGTTAAAAGTGCTTGTTTCAACCCTGTGAAAGTGTTTTCTTACATAAAAGCAGGAGATTTGTGCTAATGGAATTTATTTCACATCCACAATGGCCTGAGAGCACATATTTTCTGCAGCTAATCAGATGAGCAATATCTCGGCAAATCAGAGTCACCCAGTGCCTTGTGACAAACTAGGCGCACTGTGCAGATCCAGACCTGGCTCTGGGTATTGGACATCCCAAAGTCCCCTGATGGTTCACTCTACATTTTGAGACCAGTTCCAACCCAAAATCAAGCAGAACTCGATTCTGATTTGGACTAACACTCCTCTCTCATCACCTTTGGAGATGTTCAGATACAGGGTTCTGGTTCAGGTCCATTTGGGAGAAAACATAAGGAAGGATTTATCGAGAGTTGCTATTAGAGGAACTGGCAGCAAGACTGGCAGGATCCCTCTGCTGCCACTAAGCTTTGACAAACTGGCAGGAAGCAAGTGTAGCTGTGATCAAATGACAAAACAGAGAAGCTCCTTTTTTCTTTTAATCACTGTTTTTTGTATTATAGGCCTGAAATGCACCCAAAGAACAGTTCCTCTCTGAAGTCCACTGCTTTAACTGATCATGCAGCTTTATGCCAGCAGAAGCTGCAGTAGGGAGAAAAGTCCCATACCACCCCATCCCATCCTACCAACCTTGTGCCACAGGGCTTTCAGGAATGGATGGTGTATGAATGTTTGGAAGTCAACCACCTTGGCTGGAAACCCCTAACTGGATCTTTCTGAGATAGGGCAAGAACACAGTGAGAGATGCTATCTGGGGCTGTGTTGTGAGAGTTAACCCCAGCTCCAGGAGAGGGTGGCCTTTCCACCAGGGTTTTCCTTCCTTCACTGGGAGCTTGGCTGTGCAGCTCTCTGTGCAGCGCTTTCGGGGCTGCACAGGGTTTCTGAGCTCCAGTGCTCTTGCCCTCATCCTGGACAAACTGGTCCCCCCCAGCCTTCATGTCTTCTCTCATCTGCCATCTCAGCTCCTCTTCTGCTCTCTGACACATCCCCCACCCAACCTGCTGCTTTTTGAGGGTCCTTCTCTCAGTAGCATGGAAAAAATACAGTTCTGTGGGCAGGACAGCAGCTAGCCTGGCTCCTGGATCCTGTCCTTAATTGGTGCTGCCATTTATCTACCTCTGCTCCACTGCAAAACCATGCAACCACACCATAAAATCCCTTCTACAAATAAGAGGATACCAAGGTTGAATAGTCTGCCCACATGTGACGTTCTGGACTCCCAAACCACAACTTAGAGGGTTTAATCTTAACTCCCAACTACCTCCATAGCCTGGCTCATCCTTCTGTTTCCCCTTCTTGTCTTTTAGATAATCTAATCACAGCCTTTTGGCAACCTCCTCTCTTGCTGTCCTACATCTTTAGGTGGCTGAGTAGTTAATTGCTGTGCTGGAGGCTTCAAAAAATGCTTTTTGCTGTGTTAACCTCTGTGGCATCTCCCACATTCGTCACCTTAGAGAGACAGTGCAGAGTCCCAGGGGCTGAAACCAGTGTCAGCTTTTCTAATCCAGCCATGAAGAGAGGCACTGCAGTGCACAGAAGAGCACTTTTCTTTGAGCTTACCTGCCTTTTCAGAGCTGCTGCGTATAACATTAAGTACAAGAAAATGTATGAAGTGAAGTCTAGCTTGACCTTATTTTTTCCCTATCAGGTGATCTAACCTTCTCCTTGTCAGTGCTCCCTCCTCTCTCTCTCCTATCTCCTCCTCTGCCTTGTCTTTTTAGATGTAAGTTCTTTGGGGGTTGAGACTTGCCATTGGTATGTGCTGCCTAGCAAGACATGCCTGATCTTAGGAAGGCTCTTGAGACATAGTTGTGATTAAACACTGCATCGACTCAAGAAAATCATATAGTTCCTCACAAATGCTAAGGGTCAGGGAGACAAGTGAAAAAGGGTCAGGGATACAACTCAAACATTGGACCCTGGATCCTCCCCACTGCTCAGCTATTGCCTCTGTCCCTGGCCCTGTTTTGGACCATCCCTGCTGTCTCCAAAACATATCTCCTGTAGACAGCCACTAAAATTTTGAGCCTGTTTTATAACCTGGTTCTTCCTCAGGATGCCTTTGCTCAGCCAGTGTGTCCTCTTGGGAGTCGTGAGTCCTCAAGGAGTGAGAATTTGCAGTGGGGAGTGCAAGTTACAGGTCTAAGGCTTCAATAAACAGGTTATACTTGTTTAAATTTGTATGCAAATGGTTGGAGAAGACTCCAGGCAAAACCTCTACACAGAGGCAGACACTCACAAAGTGGCTATTACGTTGACAAGACATTTCTTACTCTAGCAGAGCTCCTCATTCAGCACAACTCTTTCTGTGATGTGTTGTCATTGTCACCAGACAGTGCTTTAAAGCTCCTGCCTTCAAACACACACGGCTGTTGTCTGAGGGCGATAATAGCACAGATCAGATCACATTTGATTACAGTACCTATCTTTAGCTCATTGCAGGGGCTACTAAAATCAGAAGGATTAGAAAATTCATAAACTTTGCATCACGGTATCCACGCAGTATCGGAGAGCTGCCTTCAGGTAAATGCATAAACATCAGCTGGCAACCCCACTCTTTCTGAAGGCTGTGGCAAATCGCTTACGTGCTCTGAAGAACTTAGACACTCTGGATTAGTAATAGCATAGTGCTATCTATTTTAACAGTCTGTAGAAAATATTCAGCAATTTGGAAGAGAAAGAGAGGGTGAAAGATCTCTGTGTATCGGAGTAACAAAAGCATAAATAACACAGCAGATTGATGCACTCATGAGCAATGTTTTCCAAAAATCACCAAAAGTGCCAAGGCAGATTAATCCGTTTTGTTTCACTTAAAGATGTTTCAGAAAGAACTTGATGTGAATGAAACCATGTGAAGCTGGCAACACTTCTGGGAGCCTAGGAGAAAAATGGAGTGTATTTTTTCAGGATGGGAAGGGAAAAGAGGACACATCATATTTATGCTCTACATGTTTCCATGTTACTTAACTACATAACAGATTCAGCTATGTGTGGTGGAAATTTTAGCATGGCCTCCCCCAGGAGGTTCCTGTCTGTTTTGGCAACATGTGCAACACATTGCCATTGAAGTGTCCTACACACCACTCCCATCGCTTTCTTTCCTTGAGCAACACTGACCAGTTTTGGAGTCTTTTGCACTTACAGAGGCATTTCTGAATTACCCATCGCTGGACCATCAGTGCTGCATGTTAACCATGCCATGGATGCCAAGCCAGGATACGTTGAAGAGTACATATTAGCACAGACATTGCTCAACAGAAACAAAGGCCATTTTTGATGTATCTGCTTCCTTGTGCACGGTTGGCATTAATACACCTGTTGGACCCAAGCTGGTCTCACACAGGGCTCCTTGGCTCTTGAAACTGGGATGATGGTGCAGGCAGCCTAGGTGGAGTCAGCTATTGGCTGTGACACATGCTTGCATTTCAGATCCAATAACTCTGGAGTGCTGGTCTCATCTTCAAAGATCTTCCTGACCTCTGAGATCTCCAATGATCACTAAGACCACCAAAGATACATTTTGCAGATGTTTCAGAGCTAAAAGTACAAAGTCGAGAGTTTGCAGGAGAGTGTGAATACTAACACCTCTCTTCCAGCATGGCATTAAGTAAGAAACAATATAAAATCACATTCTGCACTGTTTGTTACTTAATGCATACGTAGTATACTGGACTACTACCATGATTCATTTCCTTTGTCACCTCTTCCTCTCTCATTTGATGTATTTTGTTTTGTGCTACGCAGTGGCATGTAGCAAGCATAAAAAGCCCGCAGTGAATACAGGCTGACTGATTAGGTGGAAGAAGGAGGTTATTACAAGGACTGGTAGAAGTTTAGGCTGTAACTGCTGTGTAGATGGCACCTGTCTCTGCAAAACGGTATGGATGACAATAAGGAATAAATAAATATATCTGCTAAACAAGATGGGTAGTTCAGGGTTATTTGTGTCCCACAAAAATAAATTAAATGGTTTGGAAATAGCGTGAAGAGATATGAAGATGGAAGACTGCTAATGAACTATGACCTACTTCTTAAATCACTTACTGGAGTCCTTCAGCTCTGGCAGCAAATTCAGCTGCCAGAGTGGGCTAGAAAGGCAAGCTGAACTGCTTAGAAATAGCTATGATTAATCTCAAGTGGGATTTTATCTAGTGGTCAGAGCGAGGGAAAGGGAGGCAGAACAACAGCTTTACGTTTCCTATTCTGCAGGTGAATTACTGTGTGAAAACTGAAGGGTCTGCATTGGCAGAGCTATCTTGGCATAGTGAGTCCTAGAGACAAGTGAGCTTTCCCGCTGGCTCACCTTAGTGACGGATTCGGTCATGAACACGGAAGTCCAAAACCACAGCGACTGTATTCAGCAGAGATGTAGACTTCCAGGATTACCAAAGAGCCACGGTGAGCTTGTGAAGCCTAAGGAGAAGGCAGAGCTCACCAGGAGTGTGAGCTCACTGTCCATCAGTCTCTAGTAAGTAATAAGGCACAGACTATCAGCTATCATGCGCTAATCATTTCCCTAATTATTAGGTGTGGGTGAATGCTCCTAATGCTTTCTTCCTGTGGGGCAATTGCCTCTTGGAACTGGCTTGTTGCTTATACAAATAGTTTTATTTTTGGTAAGAAAAGGACTAATCTGTTTTGTGCTTAAATAAATGACATCTGCCATTCAGTATGCTAAGCATCAGCCGTGGAATGCAACAGATTTATGATTTACATAGATTTCTCCATTTCTTCAAAGTTAAGTCACTGGCTGTGCAAAAAGGTAGCTCAGAATCCATTATTTTTTCAAATGATTCTTATAATTGGATTATTCCCAATATGAATTACTCACTAAAAGGCTCCCTCCCTTGCATGAGAGTACATTTTTCTCCTGCTTACTGCCAGTGAATAAGCCTCAGGAAAATGTATGAATCTTAAAGGGAGTGAAGGAAAATGAGAAAGAAGCTCTAGCCAGCTAGTTTGGATCCAGACTTCAAATATCCTGAAATCCAAGCATGTTTTGGATTCAGGATTCAGGATTTTCATGTGTGCTTATCCGTTGTAGGCAGTATTCCTTTATTTGAAAAAGAATAGAGGCAATTTGGACTAGAAAATGCCTTCTTGGAAACTATTTTCAAAATGACCCTTAAGGAAGAGTGAATTCTTGCTGTGCAATTTGCAAGATAAGTGCATTTGAAGCAATCCACTGATAAAACAGCATGATGAAATGTGGCAGTGAGTGACTGACTTCATGCTAGCTCACAATGTCAGAAGCAGCCCAGGTAACTATAAATATATTATTCTAGAAGAATAAATGTAAGAGAGAATTAATTTGTAGAGACACCATTGTTACTCCAGTTGCGCACATGCACACACAGCTGAGAAATACTGGAGACAAAGAGTCAGGAGAGCAGAACTCCCCCAGGGGAGAACTGTTCCCAAAAAAACTAGCCCAAGCCATCTTGCTTTGGGCAAGGTGGGAGCAGTCATTGAAGAGATTACAAGAGACCAACAAAAATGAAGGCTGGTGCACGTGGCTTCACACGTTCCAGCTCACTACATCACTACAACGGGTGGGCTCAGCCATACAGCAGCTCTTGGGACAGGGCAGCTTCACAACTGGGCAGGTGACACTGGTTACAAGTGCTATCAAAAACGGTGCAAGGTTTACTGAACACGTCCCGTGCAGGAAACAGTTAGACTCCACTTGTGGAAGATTTCTGTAAGGAAAATTACAGGGCCATTGCTGCTTCCCTCTGACAGGGAGGGAGTGCTGCTGCTCTCTGGCTGCCACAGCTGGGACTGCACCCGAACAGCAGGAGAGCCGCTCATGCCACTCTTAAAACCAGAAAGCCACTTATCTAAACCCAAATTTCTATGAGGAGTGACTTCACCAATTTGGGGATTTGTTTAGCCATACCACTTGCCTGATGAGTTCCTTTAAGTGTTACTCATGCTATTGGGTGATGCGCACAGGTGTCACAGCCCAGAACCCAGATCTAAAGAGCTGCGACACAGGACAGTGACCCTTCACAGATGGAAGCTGTGGCTCCCACTTGTCTGCTAATGTATAAGGAGATCGTGATTTGACGTGTTTGGCTTTCATGCCTTGCTCACAAGGTCACCCTGCCTTCTGAGTCAGTGAATTTCTGGAGCCGATTGATTTTTCTAAAGTGCAGCCTTGCACTAAGCAGGTTGGTTTGATTTTGTTTATCTGGAACTTTTTTCCCTATTTGGGAGTTGCCTCCATTCAAGCTGCATCCTGGTGACCTTTAAAAACACGTTTAAAAACACGCTACGCAGAATGAGATATTTGTTTTTCCTGTCAATGCCTTAGTGGAGACAATACCACATCATTTTCTTCCTCAGTGCCATTGCTGGTCTAAGCACAGTCTGACCCTGATTCCTCATTCATGTCTCCAAGACACCCCTTCATTTGTGTCAGTACACCAAGTAAGGGCTGTCTGGGAAGTCCAGCTAGTGAGCTGAACTCCCACCACTGAAGTTTTGTGGCCCCACAAATAATTGCCAGCATAATGCAGAGGTAAGGCTAGGGAAAGGAGCTCCTCCAGCTTGCGTGGCAGCTCAGAAATCTGTAGTAGCAATAGACCCTGAGAGATCAAAAGGTCTTTCCATGCTTTTCAGGAATACCATCGTACGCTGTACTGTGTGTGCCACACCTAAATGTAACACTACCATCTCATCAAACAGTTGGACCCTACTGAAGTTAAATTTTAAATCCATCAGGACGTATCTGCTGAGTTACCACCTTATTAAGTCCAAAGTGTCAAATTCCTGTCTTTGGCAGACAGATTATCAAGTCTACAATTCCTTGGAGTTTCAGCCCAACATAGGAGGCAACAGACAGCCCTGTGCACCCAATGAAGCTATGCAGTATGCCACAGACATGGAAAAAAAATCCCCTATGTCCAAAAGAATAAAGAAATTCTATGCAGACAGTCCCTAAATTGTCATACAAGTTAGAGGAACTGTTCTATTTGACTAATTTCCAGAATTAGAAAGCAAAGCTCTGATTCCACCCTGGAGGATTTGTTCAAAAGACAGAGAATGTCAAAATCAAACTGATTTACTAGCTAGGAGATTAATGGGTAAAGACCACAGATAATAGATAGGGGAGCTCATTGATCAGACAAGGGGAAAAAACACACTGCTGAAGGAATCCTTTCTTGTGCTGAGGACAGGAAGAAAGACAGACCTTGCAGCTATTATTCTCTCCTTTAAGTACAAATACTTCAGTGTCAAGATATGAAAGCAGGGTAGTTTTCAGCCATGGGCCTCTCCAGAGAACTGAAAGCTGTTGTTAGGAGATGACTCTCAAACACCTCCTTGAGTTTGTCTAACACAACAGAATAGAGAACAAATAGAGCTACGTAAATTTTAACAGAAGACTAATTATATGCAGCACCTTATAGCCCTGTGTGTGCACCAGCAATTTTCTCGTACAAATTCCCACTTTCAAACTCTTTCTGTGACTATTTTATACATTTTACCACCTATGGCTTTGCAGATTTGTGTGTGCTGATTCATCCTTATGTGTATATACATGTGTATATGCATACACACATATTTATAGAGGAAAACTTCATATTCATCATGCATGTACTGTGATGGAATAGTAACAAATACATCATATTCCTGGAAACCACTTCCAAACATATATGAATGACAAGAACGTGATTGGGAGTAGTCTTGACAAATCTGACAGCCTTCTATGATGAAACAGCTAGCTTGGTGGATGGGGAGAAGGAGTTGACATTGTTTAATCTTGACTTTAGTTAGACTTTCAACACTGTCTCTCATAGCATCCTCATAGACAAACAGGTGAAGTACAGGCTAGATAAATGGACGGAGAGGTGGGCTGAAAACTGGCTGAACAACTGGGCTCAGAGGGTTCTGATCAGCGCAGTCCAACTGGAGGCCAGTCACTAGTGGTGTACCCCAGGGATCGGCACTGGGTATAATACTCTTTAACATCTTCATCAACGACCTGGATGATGGGACAGGCTGCACCCTGAGCAAGTTTGCAGATGATAAAGTGGGAGGAGTTGTTGATAACACCAACAGTTGCACTGCCATTCACAGAGGGACTTTGACAGGCTGGGGAAAGGGGACAACAGAAGCCTCATGAAGTTTAACACAGGGAAACAGAAAGTCTTCTCCCTGGGGTGGGATAGTCCCAGACACCAGTACTGGCTGGGGGCCAACTGGCTGGACAGCACAATGCTCCTGAAAGATGACTAAATGTTATGCCCATAGTGAAGATAAAAAAGCTGAAGCAGAGCAGGGACAGTAAAATGACATCTGGAGACTCCAAAACAGGACGAGTCTTGACTCTCCTGCTTTAATATCTACACAATTTCCCTCCATTAACTGGATATCAAATAGACTTCTGTTTTTTCTTTAAATGTGTTGTCTAATCAGTAAAAGAATGACAGTGACTGCTTAAAAATTCTAAAACAGACTGGTAGGAATGAGGGGGTGACATGACCTGAATTTCTGCTGAATCTATTGGTCTTTCAAAGGGCCTTAATCCAGTATTGCCTCTCTTGCCATTAATTGGACTTTTGCTATTGACTCTGTTCTGACCAGGCCACTTTAATTAGGAAAACAATCTTTTCTTCTTTCCTTTCCTATAGATGAAGACTGGGATATATCAGAAGGGATATTTCACAAGGACATGGAAAGCATCCAAATTAATAATTTTACTTCTGTTAATAACTGCTTTTGAACTGTGTAATACACAAGACAGATCTGAGAGCTCTGTTAGGCTCTGCTTTCTATGATATTGAGTTACTTAAGAGATTGCTATTATGGCTTAGATTAGAGAAACATTAACAGAGCTGAAACCATCCAAATGGCTAATTTCTCTTTGATACAACAATATATTTTTCTTGAACTATCAAGAGTCCAGTTGTAACTTGCATGTTCCTAATTTTATTTGCACCTCAGACGGAGCCGGAGCAAATCTTTGAGGAGTTTGCTGGATGAAAGTTTATCTTAAACACAAAAAATCAGCACAGCAAAAGCAAACTTTCAGTGACATAAAATATACACGAACTCAAACACTTGACTTTTATTGGTGTAGCGACCCATATCATAAGTGTCTTTGAAAATCTCTCAGAAGTTGCTATATTTGCTGGTGTAAACCCAGAATTAACGGGGTGCATATCCGAGTGAGCAGCATGAACAAGAAGCAGAATAATAACATTCATAGATGGCTTTAACTGCTCTCCTGTTATGATCCTCTGAGCTTTGTTTGTAATGATTCTGCATGTTTTCGCGTTTGCTATGCTCTCTGAGTTCCAGGAGAATCCCCATTCCTCTATGAAAAGCACAATACTTAGGCACTAGAGCCCGGGGCAATGCTAGGTTAGCCCTTACATTCACATCTTTGCCAGTATATGGAACTTACTGGTTTGCATAACGCTTCCCATAAAGCCCTTGCAGCCTGATGCTGCTCTGAATCGCAGAGGGCTTGGCAGGCACAGAAGGGCTGGGCTTCGCTAATTCAGCCTTCCGATCGTAGGACTCAAGAAGTCCCTCAAACTATGAAGCAGATGCTTAAAAACGGAGGTGATGGAGGAAGCAATATCTGTCTGAGCCAGTCAGAAGCACCTCCTCCAGAAAGGAAGGCATCATTTACACATAACCAGGTCAGGCCTGGCAGCTAAAGGTTGCAAAAGGGAGGGACTGTTTTTCTATGGATCTTCAGATCATCCAACATTTTGGTTCCTGGTCTGACTAGGACTTTTATGGTCATAAAACGCTGTAGCTGTTTGTATTGTAAGAATTTGCATGAACAACATGTCACTGCATTAAATGGTATTGTGTTTCTATGTATTTCTATTTTGAATGCAGTTGACTTGTGAAAAGGCTTAAGAGTCCTTTAGGGACTTAGCCTTGTTGGTTTTGCAGAGAAATACAATGAGAGACTTCATGCAACTCTTTTGAGTGCAGCTTTTTCTCAATACTGTGATATGGTCAATTAATTTTTAAAGCAGCCACTAATAGAGCTTGCCTGTAAACTAGATGTTAGTCTTAGGAGAATAAATAGTGACAGATTTTTTTCAATTAACCCAAAAGCAGCACAGTAATTAGTGTATCAGTATTTGCTGTTGTATTGCGCATCCTCTGACGTCTGAATAATTCTTCTGCTTTTCAGTTTGGATGTCTGCAAAAGACTTCCAAGCACTCGCTGCTCCAGATAATAAACAGAACATTAGCTTCGAAGGAAAAGTTCGATTTTATTCAAAGTCCTATGTCTGCTCTTTTGTGTTGTTAAGCTCTCCTTTTCTTTAGGTTTTCAAAGACATAGCTCACTAATGGACATTACTACCTGCTGACATTTCTGAGTAAGGGGAATTTTTTAGTATAAAAGGGTTATTACAGTAAATGCAGGAAAGTATATTGATTAACATTACCTTCAGTAGATCCAAGAAGTAAGGGTGCTGGTAAGAAAGCTACCGAGTAATTTAGCCAATCCTCAATACTATTTCACCAGTATTACTGCAAAAGAACTTGCCTAATTAGAGGCCTATCAGTTCAGAAGAAATAAAAAGAGCCTAATCCTGATCTTGAACATGCCATTTTGTATTGGCGTAATTCTATCAATTCCATTCTTGTTACCTCTTACTCACACCAGCATCAAGCAAATTATGAGGAGAATGTTATCTGCCATGTCTCATGTTGTTTTGTGACGACTGATAAATCACAGAGAAGAAAGTGAAGGAAATACGTCTATAGACACTATTTAGCTGGTAGTATCTCTGTTGCATGCACTACAACGAATACAGTATTATTGAAACTACATAGTGGAGAGGTTAATTATAAACCACTATAGCCATTAGTATACTAGTATTGTGCAACTTTTGTGCCAAAAGTGTTTTAAACTCTTTTGCCTTTGGAAAAAAAATGCATCCCTTTATGAAAAGTTTATGACAGCAATTTCAGAGTACATAAGAAAAACATGAAAAGAAACCAAAGCAGCAAACCTCAATTCCAAAGGTCTTGCCAAACATTGCAGGACAGGTCCTAGGGTCTTAATCTAGCCTTAAACATCCACAGTATCAATATCTGTATCTGAAATATTCCCCATAGGCTCTCTTTCTACTCAACAGGGAGAAACAGTCACTTGTAAATTGTGACACATCTGGCGCATTTTCAGTATCTGTTTTAGAATGAGCTGAAGTGCCCATACTCTCCCATTGATTATTAAAGTAGATTAGGTGATGAGATCATATGTGTAGGTGTCTCCATTTGATCAGATGAGGCCCACCTTTTAATATTATTTTTGAAAGGGGAATGTGGAGAAGTAACAGTAGCGAGCTTGTTTGAATCTATAACACTGACTAACTCATTAGTATGCAGAGCAGTCTAAGTTGTCCTTCACCAGGAAGCATCAGTCAAAACATTTCTCTGTACAAATATAAGGAGTTTTGGACAGTCTGTTCCACCAACCCACCATTGGACTTCTCCAGGCGTACATATCTGCTGCCTCACTTATATATACAGCTGGCAAGATGCTAATATGAGATGCAAGGGAGGTTTGCTGCATCCTCCTCAATTCTGTTCCAGGGTCAAGAATAGCCAAGACCAAAGAATTACAAATCCTAAAACAGTTCAGAAATGCAATTCAGTGGGTAACAGTCAGTGATGCACATGTAGCTTGAGGTACTTCCCATGTATACGAAAGCACTCCCTCAGGATTTTGATGGCCACCATATAAAACTATGAGTAGTCTCAAACATCCAGCCCAACCACCTCTTACACTGACCTGGAAACAATGGACGTAGGAAGAAGTCCTGCATCAGTGACAACGTAAGGTTTAATATCTTGTGATTCTACTGGATTAGAAAAATGAGATTCCAGCTCTCCAGCAGGGAACTGATCAACTCCTTCTAACACTTTGACACTAAAAATGCGGCATTGTAGATGGAATTTCTATTTTAGGCCTTTTCTCATGGGTTTCTAAAATGTGTTATTTATAAATTATCACTCCCTCAATGACTTGCACAGCTGGACCCAGGGCGGTTAAGGCAATCATATTACCAGCAGAGGACAAAATCTTACAACCCTTAGAAAGTTTCTGTAGGCCTTCCCTGTTCAAATATATGGCAGTGTGACATGTTCAGAGTGATCCCAGAGTTTCATCTCTTCTCCCTACTCTCCAGCGAAGAGCTACAGATGAGAAATGACAAGGGAAAACTCTTGCCCCAGATCTGGCACCGGATCAGCAACCTACAGCTTGGCCCTTGCAGTGCTGTTGAAGAGAATCCAGCTAACCCAAAGAATTGTAAGCTCAACACAGAGCAGTCCCGCTCTTGCTAACAATGTTCACCTCTTGCTAGGAATGGTGCTCCCGTATTTTAACCAGGCCCCTGTGTTTTATTCAGATAAGATTTAGGGTAAAAGGATGCATCTTATTCTATTAACCAGAAGATTAAAATGGATTAAAACTGCAATAATTGGAACAGTTATACAGGAAAAGTACTGTGTGACCCACCCTGGAAGGTTCTTAGACATACGTCTTGTTTTTACTGTTATCTAAATCTCTCTTATCCTGGGGATACTGTGGAGGAAGAGACCAAGATCTCCAATTGCTTAACTTGGTAGGGGCCTCCAACTTCCGTTAATTTTTTCTTTCTAGAAAGTTCTAACCATTGATTTTCCATGGAAAAGACAACATGGGAGTAAGTAACATGGGTGATTAGTTCTCTTCCTCATCTCAAGCTTTTTTCACTATCATTTTGATCTTTTGCAACTTTTTGAGGAAAAAGTGGTATAAATTTGCTTTTCAAGGTGTATATCAGACTATCCCTATCTGAAGCTGGGAATTAAATGCTTCGGTTCAGTCCCAGTTCCTACCTTCATCTCCCTCTACTACATAATTAACCCAAGGGTGGGAGTGAAGATTGAGAATAATGTGGAGGTGATTCATTTTCTAGCGAAAATGTAAAGTATTACTGCATGTATCAGTGGAATTAAAGAAGAAATTAGTCTGAGATCACTCATAAACAGATCCAGTCAGACATGACTGTTGCATGAATGGGAATGCATAAATTAAGCTTTGCCAAAGGTTACTAGTAATTTATAGTTTTGGCTTGTTGGAAGCTCCAAGCACGATGCTATTTACTTGTATTGTTTATTGAACAAGTATGCTTAACAGGGCAGTCACAGTATCTAAATGCTACCTTGTCTCTCAAATATATCTTGATTGATAAGCAACTCTGAGATGTCACAGGCCAAACACTGCCTTTGAAGTTGGAAAACATCTATTGATTGATGCTTGCCTGAAGAGCTGTCATAGGGAACATGGAAGAAAGAATAATTGTCATAACGTGCCTAATATTGAAATGTGATGTGTTTCTTTTTCATCATTTCTAAAACCGAGTAAACTGAAAGATGCTTGATGACAAAGCATTTAAATATGCATAGACTTTTTCAACGTGTGTGTGGAAATAACTGATGACTTTGATTTAAAGAACACCGTAAATAAGTAGAAGAACTAAAAGAAATGCAAAATAAATATGTTTGGATCCCTTTGATCTCTGGCAGTCACTGGGGAATTCCACAGTTCTGCCCTGTCTGGGGTGCTGATTAAGAGAGTTCCTCTAATTATTCCTTGAATATGAAGCCACATCATGTTGGAGTGTGCTGCGGATGGAGTGAGAGAGGTGCACTTCACTCATAAGAGAGAAGCATCAATATGTTTATTCATGTAAGACAGTGAGTTAACAAAGTCCAATGGTAAATGGGTCAGTGGTTTAACAAGATTCGATGGCAAGGTACACTTAATCATTTACTGCATAGAGTACAGGGTCAGACAAAACTGTCAGGAAGACCCTCCCATTGAGTCATGAGGTTCAGAAAGGACCCCCTTGCTTTCTAAACTCCTTCCCATAGAGGAGTCTAGGTGTGGCTAGATCCAAACTTAGTCCCAGACTTGGTCAACGGTTTATGTCTAAAGGATTATATATGCGCAAACAATCCTTTATACCACTTAGCTAAGATTTCAAAGTTTCAGCATGTTAATAATCATTTACCAACAATCTGTTGCAGCAAGGAATCTCTCAACCTCGATGAGTAACCCTGAGAGGGGTCCCTACTCAAGGCGAGATCCTGGTGTGCGGCCTGCTGCCGTGCAGGAGAGCTCAAAGGGCTCTTGGGCTGCCCACTATTTATGGGGGTAAGATGATTGACTTATAGTCATATTTACATACCAACTGCAGATGTTAGTTTCTTCCACATTTGGCTGGAGTCACACATTGATCAGCGCTGTGGTTAGGTGAATGCATCGCCTATTGTGTTGTTATCTGCATCCATCAGATGCATTCATCACGGTCGCCACAGGTGGTTATCGCTTGAGCAGGGTTATGGGGGGAAAAAGTCAGGTCAGGGGCAGGGGGCGGCCCCCGGCACAGAGTGTGATCTTTTTTATAGCTTAGGAGCTTAGGAAATCAAAATCATTATCTTACCAGGAGCTGGACGGAAGACCTATTTAGTGGGAGCAGTAGTTTAGATTCGAAAGCTGGCAAATGCCTCAGCTTTGTGCTGAGGAGGTCTTGTGCTTTCTTAAAGATAAGGAGAAACAAATTGTGATCATTTGTTAACTCCACCAAGTCACAATGATCAGCCCTCTTCCAACTTGAGCAATTACACTGACCATATTTCAGCCGGATGTGAAGTGTGTCTCTGAATTTCCCCTCTGATCTCTATTTACTGTCTTCAGACACCTCCTTCCCTCCTCTCATTTGCCATATCCTTGACTTGATAGCCTTCAAGCCATAAGGTTGGAGGCTTTTCTGGACTGCCTCATTTTGCAGTTTGCTTTGACTTCACTTAATTATGAACTCCACTGTCACTAGAGCTGACTTTGCACTGAACTCTCTCATTCCATCCTTATTTTCTATTCCTGCAATACCAGATTTGAATAGTTTCACCTTGTCTAGAGTCACACTTCGGGACAAATCAGTTCTCTACTGCAGTGATCTCATCTCCTATATCTGGAACATGGGTTTTACATTTCATGTATGGCTGAAAAGTTCCATGCATGAAGTCACCTAACTTGCAACTGTCCGGTGCAGAGGGTAAGTCAAAGGAGAACATCAGTAAGCTGTTGTGGGGCAGCGTGAGGAAAAGCGTGAGGAAGATACTCTAGAGACGCAGATACCATTGTCAAAGTAAATGAAGCTCCTTTACTCAAGTGAGAGGAAGGAGAGCTGGCAGTACCCCAGCTATGCGGAAGGCCCTTGCCTATGCAGCCAAATTAAACCCTGTAAGTAAGGTTTTGCCTGAAGAGACTGTGTGTCCATCGTCCCACAGCCTCTCTGCTGCATTTGCCAGCACTGACTGGACGTTACGGTTCAGGAACCTTCACTGCTCCTGTCACAGCTGCTGCCACATTACTGAACACATCAGTAGCAAACGGAAAACAAAAATGATGTGCTGATTTATGGGAAGTTCATTGCCTTGTGCTACATGAGGGCATGTCTTTGATGTGCTCATCTTCTCTGTCTCTTCTTTAATAGCAGGAGAAACATGCTGCTGGAAACACTGTCATAAATCTTTGTGCAGGCGTTCGGGAACGAGAGCTGATGTCATGTTGAGCTGAATGTTTTCAGTCACATAAACAACAGGAGGAAAACTTAACTCAGGGCAAAGAATTGAATTCAACCCTGACACATATAGTGGCAACTCAATTAGTTAATGAGTTTTTAAGGTATTTAGATGATGACAGATGGAAAGACTCAATTTCTACTATACTCTGTAGCACTGAACTGGGTTCTCTGAGAATCCTATCTGCCATCAGTCTACATATTTAGATGTTTAAACATTTTTTTCTTTCTTAACTGTCCCTTACTTGTCCCAGCTCATGTTCTTTCTACAGGGAGTTTAATACCTTTCCTCTTATTTTCCTATCTAAGCTGAGTCCCTGGCTGCTATCTGCACCTACCACCTCCTCCACTCCTGCCTGGAGGATGAACTCAGCACAACGCTCCCTAGCAAGGCCAGGCAAGGCAGCCCCTCAGCAGCAAACCCACCTCTTCCTAACATGGCAAGTGGTCCTCTTGCTGAACACAGCATCCCCAGCTGCTCAGACTCCTGGATCTGCCAGGGCAGGCTGCCCGGCACTCACTGGGCTGTGCCGAAATCAGCAGGCTGGGAAGTACAACGAAACACGAGCCGGCTCCCGTCATTTATGACATCAGGTGCACTGCGGCTGATACGATGTATTAACGGGAGTTAGGAGCAGATGAAGTGACATCTACGTGATGCTGTCTGCAGGAGCGCTGGGAAAGCAGCTGCAGGCACAGCTCTGCAGCCCCAACCTTACCACTCGGACCTTCTTTCTCATTTGCCATTGCTTTGCTCTCCCAGATGCTACCTGAAAGCGTGGATCATCACAGACCCTGGACAACAGCTCACCAGTTCAGTCCGTGGGGTGTGTCATAGGTCTGCACTGTTGGTCACACAGGAGGAAGTTCAGGAAAATGATCCGAGATCCCTGAAATCCAATTTAAGAGGTTTGTATGTTGTCCTGGGCTTTGGTGTGGTGATGACTCTTATTTTGACTAAATTGCCAAGCCTGCAAGTCAGGTATATTGACTGTGTATGGACAAGGAGTGTGTGTGAGGGATGGGGGAACCGCGTGGGAGAAGGGGAGGCAGGGAGACTACAGAGAGTCCAAGGGAAAACAAGTGCCTCTACTTCATGTGCAGTGTCAGCAACCTGGCATCAGCAATGTTGATTAGACCAATAATGGCTTCAAGACAGGGTGCACGTCCTGATCTCTTAAAAAGAATTTAAATGTTCTGTTATCTTTCCCTTGTTGTTATTTAAAAAGCCAAAAATGTTCGTTTCTTCCACCCTGGAGGTGTCTGCAGCCTCTCCGCAGCCGGTTTCTTGGTGCACTACAGGATGTAAAATAATATCTCAGGGACCAGCTGGGAATAGCTGCTTCCTCGATGGTTTTTGACTGTTCCAAAAACAGCGGCTGCAAGCTGTGTGTTCTCACAGGAGGCATTTCTGCCCGCACACCATTCACTGGGGCAACGCAGGTCAACTCGGGAGTCTCAAAGTGCAACTTTTAAAAGCCTTCTGAAATGAAGTTGGTGGCCGCAAGGCATGCAAGGTCAGCTCCCTCTGTCAGTAACCTCCACTCTTGATTTCTTCCTCCTGAGGAAGAGACAAGAAAGGCAGAGCCCTGACACCCTCTCTGGGGAGCTTAGTCTTTCACTGGCCTCTTCCCTTTAACCATACTAGAGCTGCACATTTCAAAAAGCCAATTTTAAGACTGATGGTGAAGTCTCAACCCACCTGAAGTGAAGGTAACAGAAACTGTGAAACCAGGGGGCTATTTATTTGTTGCATGGTCAAATTTAATCATGCAGGACACAGCCCCACTGACATGGATGTTTCCCATTGTAGCTAAGATTCAGAGGACTTTGCTATAATCTTTAAATTAAATGCAATTTTTTATACCGGAACATAATTATCCTGTTAAATACATCCAATGAAAGAATAAGCCAACCACGTGCCATACACATCTGTTTAAACTCTCATCCATCAGTCACATCCAGGAGGCACCCTGAGCTCTTTGCCAACTAATTACAGACCAAATATCACTCTAGAATTACTCATCTACCAATTTTAAATAACGAATGAACTCTGAGAAAATTGTGAGCAACCAGCACCTAAAACCAGTAAAGTCCACTAAATAAATCATTCCCGATTAATTTCTTGCTCAGTGCTATTATAGTGCCCGGGATGAGTAGTTGGAAATTGGAAAGAATTACTGAGGAACTTTAGGATAAAAGATTTTTTACCTGAAATCCTTTTTGGAGTTTCTTAACCTTGGGTCTATCCAGGGAGCAGATCTTGCTAAGAATGCTTTTTGAGAACTTTGATTTTTATTGCATTCTAATGTGATTTTAAAGCTCATTAAAGCAACTCCTTTTGTGCTGCCAGCAACAAAAGCCTTAACATTAAGAGTCCCCTGGAGTCCACAGTACAGATAAGCGCCGTTGTTTTTAACTAAGCTCAGCCTCTTAAGCTACCAGAAGCTTGCTGCCACCAGCAACCTGGAAGCCAGATTTCCAGATAATGCGCTTGCAGCAAAGACATGGTCCTTTCTGTACAAAAATGCTTTAGTCACAGAAAATAAGCAGCTGTGTGTTGCATGCTGTCCAGGGTGTAACACAGAATACGTGCTGAGCATTTCTTAAAATCACTTCTTCCACCTTTTATTAACTGAGAATTCAGATGAGAAACATCCAGGTAATGTTATAGTTGCTTATATATTTGTAATGCAATGATGAGTGCATGTTTTAAAAGCCATAATTAACTTTCAAGTATAATTTCTCTCTTAAAAAAAAAAAAAAAACAACTTTTGGAGCCTCTGTACTTGATCAATGACTCCACATCAAATTTGTCCAATTTGCAAGTAAAATTGATTGGGTCTTATTCCTAACTGACAGCATATTCAGCAGAGGATTGGGAAGTCAAGTTGGTTGGTTTTTATTGAGTTGCAAATCACCCACTAGTAATAACGATTTTGTGATACAAAACCTAAAACAGATTGCAATGCATTTTCCTGTAGCGTATGAATTTTCCATGGAAACTAACAGAATTAAACTTCAGGACTTGATTTACCATGTCAGCATAGGTGGACAGACCTGTTGAGTCAGCAAGGGTGTGGGCTAGGGTTTCTTTATCTGTAACTGCACTAAAATGAACAATTACAAGTTTAATTGTTGAATAAACTGCTGTCCAAATAACAATTCTGCATTTTAGTTAAAGCATATTATGAATTGTATGTTGCCCCTGTACTCGGCACTGGTGAGGCCGCACCTTGAATACTGTGTTCAGTTTTGGGCCCCTCACTACAAGAAGGACATTGAGGTGCTGGAGCATGTCCAGAGAAGGGCAACGAAGCTGGTGAAGGGTCTAGAGAACAAGTCTTCTGAGGAGCGGCTGAGGGAACTGGGGCTGTTTAGCCTGGAGAAGAGGAGGCTGAGGGGAGACCTCATCGCGCTCTACAACTACCTGAAAGGAGGTTGTAGCGAGGTGGGGGTCGGTCTCTTCTCCCAAGTAACTAGTGATAGGACGAGAGGAAATGGCCTCAAGTTGCACCAGGGGAGGTTTAGATTGGACATTAGGAAAAATTTCTTTACTGAAAGAGGGGTCAAGCCTTGGAACAGGCTGCCCAGGGAAGTGGTGGAGTCACCATCCCTGGAGGTATTTAAAAGACATGTAGATGAGGCGCTTAGGGACATGGTTTAGTGGGCATGGTGGTGTTGGGTTGACGGTTGGACTCGATGATCTTAGAGGTCTTTTCCAACCTTAATGATTCTATGATTATATGATTCTATTCTATGAATGCCTGAAAAATACATTCAGCTAAAATTTAAGGAGAGAATTTTCAAAGGTGAAGTTGGAAAGTCTTACAGCTCTTGTTTCTCAATGAAAATCAGCTATCTGCACCGCCTTCTCCCATAATTCTGTAAAACGTTTCATCTTGCCTTTACTGTTAGACCTGGCAACCAGTACTACTCTTCTAACCTTTGTGGGTGCAAAGGAGTGCTTAATTCAGCAAGAACTTTGAATGGAAGCAACAAGATCTTTCTTTCATGGCACATGCTGCAAACTGGAGAAGGTGCCCTACCCCCACTGGTGGGGTTAGCCACACTGCATGGGCTCTGGTCCGGTCTCAGACTCAGGACATCTCTGTTTATCCTCAGGTATTGTGCATGGGTAAAGACCACGTAGGCTGTGGGCAGTGCAATGACATCGTCTGCACGTGTTGGCACAGTCCCAGACTTGCTTTTGACCATGGCCAGCTAGCCCTTGACCTCAAAAAGACATTCTCATCTCAGTTTCTGGATCAGCTCATATAAGAGAAATCACTTTGGATTTTTCCCTAAGAGGGGAATGCATAGGAGACAACACATCCGTCACAGTTAGAAGAAGCCTCAGGTCCCCAGCTAAGGCATGGCCACAGTGCTGCTGGTGTGGAGAATCTCTTTAAGAGCATTTCTCCTAAAAAGCTAGTGGACCTCTTCAGGACATGAATAGCTGGTGAAAGCTGCAATGATTTATTGGCTGTGCACAGCGGTGAGGAGATATGTTAGTCTGATGAATGACTTTGGAGTGTCCTTCCCTGCCCATCATACCAGACTTCCATAATTTATACGTGACTCTAAAGACCACAATGCCCTGGATCCTGGACTCCATGCTAGAATGTGTCAAGACAACCCTCATATCCTTTCACTATATGCTGTGCTACCAGTCAATCCCCAAGAGCTGGATTTGGGAGCTCCTGTCACCAGAGCCACCCCAAGGAGGACCCTTTGTGTCAACACGCATCTAGAGTGCAGCGCAATGGAAGGGACGTTTTCCCTTCTCAGAGTTACTCTTGACATCTCTGGAAATGTTCAGGGCCGACCAACGCACGCCTTTTCCCACCAACTACTGAACAATAAACTTGCTATTGCTCCCTGATCACTCTTCGGAGTTATGTTCCTGAGTGTTGAAAAGAGGCATTTAGATGTCTTCCAAGTGAAAAGATACTCCAGCTGAATTTCATAAATGCAAATGTCAATGTTCCAGTAGTGAGCAATATGGCACAATGACTATCCCCACTGTAAAGCTAAAGTGAGAAACAGTTTACAATCAGTGTTAGTGCTTTCTTTCCCAAAATCACCTTATAATTCCTGACAGGGCAGTTCTTGTTATAACTGTATTGGAGAGATGCAGCTCATTTGGTCTGTTTGGATTGTGAAGTTCCCCAGGTGCACAGAGCTCTCCGCACACCCCCTCTCAGTAGTTTAGCACCCATTTCTACTCAAGCCAGACCCAAAAATTAGGCACAGGAGCACACAGACCCTGAGAGGCCTGATCAGATCAGCACGTGCTCTCACAGCATGCCTAACGCCCCAACAGCCTCTTCATAAAGTACAGGTGTAACTGCTTAAAACACAGGAGGAAAGAGGGTCAACGTCAGGGTATCGCTTACATTTTATATAGCAGCTCCGCGTTACTGCATTCACCTGGGGGGTGAGAGACCCCAGAACACCTGCCCTGATTCGGCTGGGAAAACCACTCTCTCACGAGGTGTGTTTTTTGAGTCCCTTTGGCTGACCTGAACACAGATCTCCCACATCTGGGCAACCTCATTAACCCTTCAGCTACGCTAAAAAAGGTCATCAATATCTCTTCTTTAACAAACTAGTTCTTTTCCCATTACTGATTATGGAGGTATACATCACATGCACAAAACTTCAGCAGAACAGAAATAAATGTAAGAAAGACCTTGAACATAAGTGTGTAATAAGAAAGCATATATTTTTCTTAATTGAGTAACAGGAGGACCATTAGTGTTAATAACAGCATTACTGTAGACACTAATACGTTAGGGTTTAAAATGTCTCTATACTAAATCACAAGGGTATTTTAGATTAAGATGTGCTTGCCAGACAGTAAATCTTAAACTTACTTGCACTTGTGACTGGTGCTAAAGACTGTAACAAAGGATGAATGTAAGTATACTAGTAGCTATTGCAATACAATATTCAGAGAACAGACTACACTACACAATGGAGTATATAACTATTGGCTGTATCCTACAAATTCATATGGAAAATGTATGGTTTAGGGATAAAAACAATATTCTTAAAAGCTTAGAAAGAGAGAACTGATTGACCAAGATGAGATCTCTGATATTTGTCATTTGGGAGTGTGAACATAACAACTGCAAGGATTTTACTTGGTCAATGTGCTTACTTGACACTAGTGCTAAACCTGTATCTAGTTTTTACGTGCATGTGCCTATTTTTCCCATATTGCCATAGGACTGCTGAGGACAAATCTGATTTTAAAAAATTATTATCCTATAGCTTATCTATTAGCTACTAATTTCTAACAAAGTGGTCAAGAAGAAAAGGAAAACTGGAGCCTCTGTAATGCTGCCTAGACTTTGTTCATTATGGGAGAAGAAATATGACTAATATTTCAATCTCCTGTCCTATTGAATCTGATTGTTCTTACTCAGTGTCTTGCTTCTGTAATATATGAGATAAGCTAATCTGTTTATCACTACTGGAGGATCATCTTTGCAATAACTCTTACACTGAAAGTCATTTATATGCATAGATGTCTCAGTCTGCCTTCCCAGTAACTCCTGGGCTATGGCCAACATGTAAATATATAAGCTTCCCTTGCTCACTTTGGCTGTCAACAAAGAAAAATGGCAGCAATGATCATTTAGAAAGAACTTGTTTTCACACATGCTATAAAGTTCGTGGTCTGAGGGAATCAATAAAAACCTCCTTCCACCCTTTTATATTTGCAGGACTAGTGTGGGATTTTTTGGTTGTTTATTTCACTTTTTTTGTTCTTTCTCTGCTATTAAACCCTTTGATTCCCAGCATGTCCCAGAGTCTCAGCTCAAGTGGGATCCTAAGCTAACATGGAGATGACCCGAATAGATCAGAATCAGTCACCTGGAGAAAAAGTAGTTATATCTTTTTAAGAAAAAGAAAAATCATAAAGATATCTATGTGCACAAAGCTTCACCGTGACTTTGGTAAATAAAGCATCTAAAGCTCCACACGTGGTCACAAGACTACGTCATTGCAAGAGCAATGGAGACTTGGTGAGACTGCTCACACAACTGGACTGCTGCCACGGACGAATACAAGCTCTTCAGAAAAGACAGGCAGGAGCAGAGAGGATGAGGGTCACTCATATGAAGGAGCAGCTCAGACACATGCAGGGAGCTTCTCTACAGGGTGGACAACAGTCAGGTTGGGAGCTAATGGGTGAGGTGTAGAAAAGAGGCCAGTAAGGGCCACATTGTGGTGGGAATGTGTTGGTCGAGACCACCCGATCACAGTAAAGAAGTGGACAAGCCTTCTCTAAACAGCTCTGGACCACATGCTCTTGTTCCCATCGGGGACTTTAACCTCTCTGGTATCTGCTGGAAGAGTAACATGGTGGGATGAAAACAGTCCAGGAGATTTCTGGAGTGTGTTGGGGATAACTTCTTCATAGAGGTAGTGAATGGGCCAGTCAGGGGTGACACACAGCTGGATCACAGTGCTGCTCACTGCCACAGAAGGACTGGTTGGGGATGCAATGATCATTGGCATGCCTGGATCTAGTCACCATGAGATAGCAGAGATCTGACAGGCTTCATCCAAGGGAGCGGAGAAGACTGGCCAATGCCACAATCACAGTCATCTCTGAAAGTCTCCAGAGATTAGGAGATGATGGCTGGCCAATGACAAATACATTGCACCTATCTTAAAAAAGGCCAAAAGGATTATTTGGGGAACAGCAGGCCAGTCAGCTTCACGTCAATCCCTGGGAAATTCGTGGAGCAAGTCCTCTTGGAGCATGTCCCCTTTGAAGCCATGTCCAGACAAATGAAGGAGAAGAAGATGAGTGGGAACAGTCAGCATGGATTGACCAAGGGTAAATCACACCTGACCAACCTGACTGCCTTCCACGATAAAATGACTGGATCTGTGGACAAGAGGGAGCAGTGGATGTCATTTACCTCAATTCTAGCAAGGCTTTCATCACTTTCTCCCACAATCGTATCATACCCATTGGGAGGAGCCACTGAAACTCTTGAGGGCAGAGCCGTCAACCATACAGACCTAGACAAACTGGAGGAAGGGGCGCACAAGAACCTTACGAAATTAAAAAAAAAACTGCAAAGCCTAAGTCCTGCCCCTTGAAGGATGAGCTGGAGACCAATGGGCAGGGGAGCAGCTCTGCTGAAAAGGCCTTAGGGGTCCTGGCAGATGACAAGCAAAGAGACCAACAGTCTCCTGGGCTGAATGAACAGGAGCAGAGCCAGAAGATCGAGGGAAGTGATCATCCCCCTTCTAGATAGCACTTGTAGATCATATCTAAAACATAGTGTTCAGTTTTGCACATACATACCTCCCCAGTACAAGAAAGACATTGATAAATAAAAAAAAAATTTCCCCACGAGGACAGCTAAGCCCTGGGACAGGCTGCCCAAAGAGGTTGTGCTGTCACTGTTCTTGAGAGTTTTTCAAGCCCCAAATGGAAAAAGCCCTGAGAAACTGGTCTGATGCCTGGGTGACCATGCTTTGAGCAGAAAGTTGAACTAGAGACTTCCCAAAGTCTCTTCCAACCTGAATAATTTTGTGATTTGAATGAGAGGGAACCTCAAACGATATACATTATACAGACTAATCCACCTGGTAATGATAAATTCATGCATATTATGATGATTTGTCTCAACCCTTTTCATCCTTTTTCCCAGACTGCTCTTCTGCTGGAGAGTTGAATATCTCCTGTAGCCATGAGCCATCCCCAAACAAAAGAAAGTGAAAGAGAATCACACCCAGCAACACTGAAGATGTGCTTTACGCTTTCGATCACAGTTACACATGCGGGAGTGTCTTCTCTGTTTTGTTGTTGATGCTGGATTATTTTTAATGCTTTTTTTTTTCCCACTCCCTCCTCCTCCACTTCAATTTCAAATTGATCTTTACAATATCAACCATTTAGTCAAGCAAATTCGTTCCACGTTTGTAGGCTTTTCCCAGAGTCAAGGTATATGTTGAACAGTAATACGATGGTTATACATCAATAAATGCAGTATTTGCCATTATGTCTAACTCTGACTGTATATGTATAACGAGTATTTCAATTATGCAGCAGCTGGAACTTGAATCTTTTGTGTGTGTATATCAGCACGTCAATTTAATGGTCTTTAGCATAGATGCTTCCAGCTTATGAGCAATATACACATTTGCAAGGGGACAGTTACAGTCACAGTTAAAGCTACAGCTGGTAAATGAACCATAGCTACTCTTGCATTGAAATTTCCAACACAAACTGTATTAGCAATATGTATAAGTAGGGTTGCACAGAACATATCCTTCTCTCCTTTATTTGCATTTAATCAGCGTTCCTGAGGCTGACTTAAATCATGTCACACTTACAGCTTCATAATGTGAAAAAAAAATCTAGCTTTTACATTGGAAAATAATGCATTATTTTATATTCTTCCCTGCAAGCAGGAAGAAACCTTCCCGTCAATGGTTACAAAGGTTGCTGAGCTGCTCCTGCTAGAACTAATGAGGATATCAGCTGATCTTAGAGTTGCTCCTTGAAAGCCCTTGATGCAATCAGCACATAGGGCTTAAGCTGTGTTTTACTCCACATTCTCTAGCAATGGTGATGGCTAAAGCTGCACCTATATTAAATAAGCAGAAAGTACGGTGTGTGCTGTCACATTGTCTCCACAGGCTCAAAGGGGGCAGAGAGGGCCTGCAGACCCAATCTTCAGCTTTATTCTAAGAGCACACAATGAAAATTGTATAAATGTCACTTGTGTAATCCTACAATTATAGACCAGATGTGCACTCAGTTAATTTACTGAAGGCTGAAAACTCCTATAAATTACAGCGTCCAGTAGCTCCAAAGAAGCTAAAACAAGAGGGAGCGGTGGGACACAGGGAAGACAGTCGTCTTCCGCAGCAGAAGCCAGGCTGTTGTGCTGGGATGTAAGGATAGCCTTGCTATCCCTTCTGATGCATACCCTACATTGGCACCTCAGAGACAGACACACTGATCCTGTGTTCAAGTCTTCTGAGCAGATTATTCCACGTGAAAAGGTACGGGTTACTGTGTCCAGATCTATTCAGAGATAAACTCCAAATGTTCTATACAGCCAAATATTCAGATACAAAGTCCCTGAGCCTGCCTGCCCCTTTTGCAATGCTTAAGAATTTTTGCGTGGTTATTTATCCTGATATAAAGTGGATCTGAGAAAACTAGTCTCCTGGGAATGGGGGAGAGCTCTCATTTGGTAATGCTTTCTATTCCAATAGAAAAAAACAGATCCTCTGTTCAAGGAGCATGGTATTTTGTCCTCCCATACATAGTAAGACCTGCATTGGAACTCTTTATGAATGGATATTACTGATCCTAAACAAGTCGACATTCAAAGTGCATTTGTCTCAAAGTTGCATTTGAAAAAAGATGCAACACATCTTCCCTACTGCAAAATGACATTTCAGGAGTTGAACACTGTTATGCCACAATTTATCTCATCGAGTGTGAGCCTAACTGCTGCTGAGTTCATTCATTCTGCACAGCACCCATTTCAGAGTCAGCTTGGAGCAGCTACCACCCGAGTTCAGACATCCCAAAATGAGACAATTAGTAGGCACCAGCATATCTTCAGGGAAGAGCAACTGCATGCTTGTGTCAGGCTGTTAAAATTAGTCAGACTTAGGGCTTTTGAAATCACAACTCTCTGCCTTTATTTGGTTCACTAATTTAGTGTAATTCTGTATCAAGTGAGCCACAGACACTGATCTCATCACTCCTGGGTGCTGCACAGCTCTGCTCACATTCTGACTGGAGAAAACAGACTTCGGTCCAAATGTCCATGATGTTTTGATTACAGTTTGTTTTTTTTTAATTATTTCATAAGCTGAATTTTTTTTTACAGAAGGCTGACATTGTTCTACATTCAATGAAAGCATCCTTTTTTTCCTGTCCAGAGCTGACTTTTTAAGCATAGAGTTATTGTTGCTTATCTACTTACTCAAGTGGAGCTTACTGATCACTTTTCTCCCAAGTTATACTTTTTTAATAAATGCTTCTTGTTTTTGTCTCCCAAAGAAATCTCTTTGCAGCTGAAAGAACAAAAGGGAGAGGCAGAAACATCATCATCCCTATTTCTTCATCCGCCTTCTCTTTTCACCACCCTGGGGAGGAAGTCCATATAAAGCAGAGCTGGCATTCAGAGGGACCTAGACAGGCTGGAGGAAGGGAACAATACGAACCTCATGAAATTCAACAAGGGCAAATACAAAGTCCTGCCGCTGTGAAGAAGAGCCGCTGGCAACAACACAAGTAAAGGACTGGCTGCAGAAAAGTCCTTGGGGATCCTGGCACAGCCCAGCCTTGCGTCCTGCCAGCAAAGACACCAACAGCCTCCTGGGCCATTTGAACAGGAGCAGAGCCAGAAGATCCAGGGAGGTTATTATCCCCCTTTGCTCAGCACTCCATTCTGTACCTACATTGGACCACACGTAGGTACTGCATCCAGTTTTGGGGTGATACAAGGAATACAGGGAATACAGGGAAGACATTGACAAATTGGAGCAAATTCAGGGGATGGACACCAAGATGGTTGGGACTGGAGCACTTGACCTGTGAGGAGAGGACAGGGGGGACCTGGGCTTGTTCTGCCTGGAAAAGGGAAGACTTCAGGGGGCTTAACAGCAGCCCCCAGTGTGGGTAGTTAGGATCTGGCGGCCGGAAGATACCGTGCTGTACGGAAAGGTAGGGCCCCCCGCCCCGATGGCCTATAGCGCTTAGTTTGTGATGTAAGCAGACGGAAGTGACGTCACAAACCCAAGGTATATAATGCTGTGTTACATACCAATAAACGCCATTTGCCGTCCACCACATTGGTGTCTGTGAGCTGCTGGCCCGTGCGGCCTGGGGCTGGGCGCCGTGCCGTTCCTGAACCAAGTCGCCACGCCATACGAATGCAACACCCCAGTGTTTAGTGGGAGGTCATGAAGGAGACAGAGCCAAGTTCTTCACTGCGATGCATGGCAGGAGGATGACAGACATTGGATGTAAATTGAAGGAAGAGAAGTTCACACTGGTTATAAGGAAAAACCTTCCCCACGAGAACAGTCAAGTACTGGGACAGGTAACCCAGAGAGACTGGACAACTTCTATTCTTCAAGGTTTTCAAGACCTGGCTGGATAAAGCCCTGAGCAACCTCGTCTGATCTCATAGCTGCCCTTGCTGTGAGCAGGAGATTCAACTACAGACCTCCCGAGGTTCCTTCCAGCTTCTGTTACCTTGTGACCCTATGATAACTCACATATGTAGGTATAGACAAGGAATACCAGAACTGCCGTATTTGATCAGAGGAATCATTTACCAGGACCTTTTTCCTAACATTCACAGGGTTCTAAGGAAGACACAAGAAGCCCTACTGGCTACTGTAAGGGAATAGAGGGCACCCAGGAGAAGTTCCCTGCAAATGTTAAATACAGTGTCAACGGAGAGCCCAACCAGCAGCCTCCTCCTCCTGAGATCTGTGAGACAAATGGCAGCAAAGTCACCAAGCAGACCTCTCATTAGCTCAGTGTTGTCAGCACCTGAGGTAAAGCCACCTGGAGTGCAGACTTTATGGCAAGAGCTAGAGCATTTAAGTCCTAAGTGTGAAACTCAAGTTCGTCCTACAGTTATAACTGTGGTGTAACTGGGTATCAAGGCTGTGCCTATGTGCACACCTAGTGCACCTGAGTCATTAATTCCCTGGATGTCCAGAAAATCCTGAGCTCATTATCTGCAGGGATGAGACAATGGACTGGCTTGAGACAATAGTCTGACCCGAGACAAGGTGATTTACTGCCCTCCTAGAGACCATGGCAACTAAACTCTTGACTAACTCAATTTCAGAGACTCTTCCTGGCAGCTCCTGCCTGTGCCTAGACCAATTTGTTTATCGCAATGTGGCGAGTCACATCCTGGGGTGGTGAATCTGGCCATCCCAGAGGCTTCCCAGGCAGTTCCTGCTACAGAACTGACCTAACTATACATAAATAAGATGCTTTAGTATACAGTAGTAACTGTGCCTGCAGGTGCAAAAATGGCCACTTGGGACCGTCTTCTGTGCATAGTTAAGATAGTCCAGAGATATTTTATACATAGTTTAAGATTATCAGTAGCAAGGGATCATTCTTGTGCTGGAGTGGTCCCATAGGACCATTAACCAAGTAGATATAGGAATACAGGAATTCAGCAGAAGAGCAGCTTGGGAAGTCTCACCCAATCCAGGTGAAGACATCATTGCAAGCACACCTGCAATCTCCCAGTAAATTACTTATCTTTATCACAGCCCGTTCATGAGTTGGGTGCATCTACTTCATCATCTACTCTCCATGCTGTTCTCTCCATGCTGTTTATGCAGGACATGCTCTGGTGCAGGTGTAGATCCAGTGGGGCTAAGCAGGCAGAGAGCGTGGGTACAGTTGAAGGCACACTTTGCACATAAGCTCCAGCTTGTGCTCTGGATGGACTGGGGGACAGTGGTGAGGAAGCACGCCCACAATGAAGCTCCATAGTTTGTTCTTCTATGAAGGATAGTGATGGTATTTTGAAGCTAGAAGGCAGCAATGTGTACAGAAGTACCCAGATCATAGAATCACAGAATGGTTTTGGTTGGAAGGGACCTTTAAAGATCATGGGCAGGGACATCTTTCACTAGATCAGGTTGCTCAAAGTCCCATCCAACCTGACCTTGAACACTTCCAATGATGGGGCATCCACAAATTCTCTGGGCAACCTGTTCCTGTGTCTCACCACCCTCATCACAGAACTCAACTTGTCAAAGCCTCTTCTGAAGCCTTCCCTGAGCCTCACAGTGCAGGGGCAAATCCTTCTTGCTACCTTCCTGCGTTTGAAACTACCAGCTCCCATGCTGAAACAACTTACGCACTGTTTTGCACCAGGAGATGCTAGTTCATTATGATCCCAGTAAGAACAGAATTAAGAGTAGAATAGAATAGAATAGAATAGAATAGAATATTTTCAGTTGGAAGGGACCTACAAGGATGATCTAGTCCAACTGCCTGACCACTTCAGGGCTGACCAAAAGGTAAAGCATGTTATTAAGGGCAGGAAGCCTGTTCCACTGTTTGACCACCCTCTCGATGAAGAAAGGCTTCCTAATGTCCAGTCTGAACCTCCCCTCGAGCAGCTTTGAACCATTCCCACGCATCCTATCACTGGATCCCAGGGAGAAGAGCTCAGCACCTCCCTCTCCATCTCCCCTCCTCAGGAAGCTGTAAAGAGCAATGAGGTCACCCCTCAGCCTCCTTTTCTCCAAACTAGACAAATCCAAAGTCCTTAGCCGCTCCTCACAGGACAGGCCTTCCAGCCCTGTCACCAGCATTGTTGCCCTCCTCTGGATGCATTCAAGAACCTGAACATGCTTTTTAAATGGTGGTGCATTCAGACTCTGTAAAGTATCATTTAAGATGTTAATTATTAGAGCTAAGACTATAAACAAAGAGAGAACAGTAGAGATGATAACCTTACACCCTTTGAGATGCTGGGAACCCCGAGTGGTATAGCATCAAACAGCCCTCTGATCCACATACAGCACACTGTGCAGATCCCATCCATAAAAGATTCTCCCATTTTGGTCATTTGAGCTATTATAGGATTTTCTCACAAGGAAACAACTCTATTCATCATTTCTACTGTCAAACAGGAAGGATGTTTGCATGAAAAGTTCTTGTTGCACTTTTTAATAAAGGCAAGGCCATGCAGGTGGTGTAATCACCGACACCAACTGAGAACTGCCTGCAGGCTCTTCCGTTACAGTTAGCTGGCTACGTTAGGGATTTGCGTAGTAGAACACATGCTGTATGTGCAGCACAGTGCAAGCCACAGCCCTCCACACCCAGGAGAGCCCCTCCACTCACGTCAGCTTACTTTAAACATGAAGGCAACACCTGACATCCCTGGGATAGACTTGCTCTTCAGTCCTCCCTGAAAGTACCACTGCACGGACTACCTACATCACGAGGAAAGCACCGTGCTGCCAGGGCTCATTCATCTTTTATAGGCCTCTGTCTACTTTGTACTGGGGCTTTCACTTGCACGAACATTTTCCTTTTTCTCTTGTGGTGTGGAACGATTGTTTGACTGTGGCTGCTCTGGCATACAGAAACATGCCCCTATGCAGCTTGTAGCTCTGCTACCAGACTTCCTTGAGCAGACTGGCATGAAATGTTTTGGTCAGATAGTTTAATTGTCATAAATTACAAATTCAGATACTCTCAACTACTAAAAGTGTCAAGTCCTGTTTCTACTTTTTTTTTTAATGGAACATTTGGAATTTTCTGTTACAGAAACAATGTTTTGAGACATACGTTTTACTTAAATGTAGTTTTTCAACTATTAAAAAAGAAAATGAACTGTTCCAATTGACATGAAATCTGTTTGGTTTTACTGTTGGGTTTTTTTGCTTTGGATCAAGCCCAAATAAATTTTAGCGTTTTTCACTGAGGCCATGAATACAAAAAATCAGCTGTTTCCACAATTCTGCCCCTCAGGACAATGAGAATGGTTTCCTTCTATAGCAGGAAATGACCACCAAATTTTCACACTCCAATTAACTCCTACCAGAGTTAAATGAAAATTTATTTTTCTCTCGCTCCACTGCCTTGCCATGTTACTCTCCTGGATTTGCTTGGCAGCATAAAGAAGCTGTTCAAATTCAGTTGCTATTGGTGACTCAGGAAATTGTTTTATGATGCAACACTTACAGTTCTGCCTGCAGAGTTGCTCTGATTCAAGCTAGTTACCTACTTGGCCTTCATATCTGCAAAGCTAGAACACACATATTTGGTCTTCAGTTGATACAAAGTGAAATAACATTAGGTCTGTTTGTCAAGCAGACAGGGCTCTGCTGATGTACTGGTCTGAGACCAGAAGGTACCAAGACCTCCTAGGCTAGGAAACACTTTGGAAAGTGTTTTCTGACAGATTCATGGAGAAATGTAAGGTTTTAACCAATTTTGCCCATGTTGCGTCTGCTATTCAAACTTCTTATCTATGCCTAACACAGGAGTGGCTGGAGAAATATTTGGCTTTAAAACAGCACTAGGAAGTTTCATTGCATCCTCCTGAATTGCTCACTGTCTCCTAAAGCTGCCTCATTGCTGCTGATGATCAGACTTACAGCTGATCTGTCCGCGTGGCTGATCTGCCCAAGGACCAGGCAGTGGCCGTCATGTCCAGCCTCACAAATGCATCCCTAGAAAAAACAATGTCCACATGCCTCTCCTCGTGCCCCCAGGGTGTCAAAGGCTTCCTGAAGAAGGCAGGTGATAATTTCAGCCTACAAAAGAAGCAGCCCTTCCTTTCGTCCCAAAAAGGGAGAGAAAGTAGAGAAGAAGGAAGCTAAAACTGTTAACTCTATGCTCCCTTCCATCACTAACCCAATTCCAAGGAAGGAAAAAGTCATGGCTTTAAGCTAGTAAAAACTGTAGTAGGTTCTGCTTATACATCTGCCATTGAATAATGTGATTCTTGGCCCTGGTGGATAAAATCCCACTGACCCAAATGGGAAATAGGGTCTCTGGTTAAGATACTGGTCCAGGTTTTAAGAAATTTCAGTTCAAGCCACATAACTATCCTGGCTGTGTCTAACTGATAGCCTGAGCCCATGCTCTCCTTGAATCCAAACTATTTCAATATGAAATTCACTCTCAGGTATCAGTTTCCAGCACATTCTGAAATAAAAAAAGTTTAGCCTGGTCTACTTGTTAGTGAAAGCCCATGCACATCCTTCCTCATTGTTAAGGTGCCCAGAAATGCCCTAGGCATTATGTGAGATGCAGGCTGCCGACCCACCATATGCAAAGCAGACAGCATGGTGCATAAGTGAGGATGCACCCTGCATTTTATCTTGCTCTCCAGGTGTTTCTGAGGACAAAAGGAATTGTTCAACTTCTCCATCTGCATTTGCTGTCTGCAAACCTAGTCTTTAGCTCCTCTAGGGAGAAAGTTGGCAGACAGGAGGGAAATATCTGATGCATTGCCAGCTGGATACAATTCTGATTTAGGACTTACATTTCTAGACCCAGATTAACCTTTTCCTGAGCAAGTATCTTGTCTAGCTACTGAGGGTGATAATTTCATCTGGAACTTCTCTAATGCAAACAAATAGCAACAAAATGCTATCTCTGTACGAGGAACATGGAATGGCCATTTAAAAGGTGTTTTTTCAGCTGAATCATCCACATACACATATCTTTTCTGTTTTCCAAGGAAGAAATGTGCAAATAACGAAAGGTATTTCAAAGGCATTTGAAATAAATAAAAAGGATTTGTCTTGGTTGAAAGCAGATTTATACAATAGCAGCCTAGACTCCTTGGAAGTCTAGGACCTCTTCCTCTCACCTTTGTAAATGTAAGTGACTCACGTGAGCATTCGGACTACGCTTTGCTCCAACCTCTCTTTCAAATCATGATCATTTTGTTCAGAGTCAACGACAGGAGAAGCCCACCTTCTCTCCAGAGGGGTGATTTATAAAAGTAAACTTGCAACAGTGTTTGTTCTTATTAATTGTTTTCTTCATGCTAAATTACACAAGTCTGCAAAGAAGATAGCAATCATTAAAACTCTGAGATAGAGAAAAGGCATTAGATTTAATCTCTTCCCATATCAAATTTCTATACTGTGTATTTCCAAAGTGAGTCAATGTCAGGAGATGAGCTTTACTTCTCAGGTTATCCAAGTCTCATCATCAGGAAATTTGTTATAGAAGTTTCATTTTACATTCCTTAACTTAATCCTATTACTCCTTAATTTAATCCTATTACAACCAGGATTGTTGCTGCTAGCCATGTCCACACATCAGCACTGAGATGAAGAGTTACTTTAAATGTGGAAATCCAATTCATTTTATCACAGCTCCCAGAGCAGCACAATTTCTAGGTGTGGTCTGTTCCAGGGGGTGGTTCTTCTCATGCATGGAGAGGATGGCACGCTAATGCTAGTTTACCTATGCCAGTTAGTTGGTGTTTATCAGTTAGGATTGTGTAAGTAATTTTCCTGAGCATACAGGAGAGACTAGACCTGGCACAGAATATCTACAATCATAGCTAGCAAAATAAAGCAAAATTGCTTCTTTGCACTCCTCCTAGATATTTCAGAAATTCCCCATAGGCTTGTCTTAGCTCTGAGGTATAATCTCAGGTTAATAGTTTTTATTAAAGCAAAGGAGGAAAAGAAAAGGGGAATCATAACAGAAATAATATCTCAGATCAAAACAACCCTTTCTTTCAGTCTTCTGTATAATTTGTTTCCCACTGCTATTGAAACAGAGGTTGGCTGCTTTTCAACTGCAAAGCTTAAATATATATATTGTGTGTATATAAAGACACACATGCATAAGTATGTATTACACATATACCATTAAAACTGCAAAACCAAGCATACACAAGTATCATAATGCCAGATTTAAGGTTACCTGTGCTCATGTTGTGCATGTGTTATGACTCAGTTGTAAACGACATGATCACATGCTATTTTCCTTAACGCCTCCGTTCATTTAGTGCTTAAGTATGTACCTCTGTGGTTCACAGAACTGTGGGTTAACCTCCCACTTGCAGTACTGTGAACTTGCAGCATCTTCTAATCTCTTCATTATACAATATATAGATAATGGAGACAGCAAAGGCTTTGACCCAAGATAATGCCCTGCCAGATTTCCCATGTTGCTTCAAGCTGTGGGAGTACCAGAGCTGCCTGCTCAGAAAGACCTGAACCATTCTGCCATAAGTTTTCAAATTCAGCCATGAACAGAATTTGCAATTTGGAAAATTTCAGCCCAAATGATTAAATTGTAGTAAGGAAAAAGATTTCATACCAGGAAGTGACCAGACCCTGGCATTGGAGCCAGAAAGCCTCTGTGCTACTGTTGTCTTTGCCACTGAGCAACTACCGACCTCTGAGCCCTTGTTTCCTCAGTCGTTCTCTCCATAAATGGTACAAGCAGGCAGCATTTCCACTCTACTCCTGATAAAAGGCCTCATCTGTTGTATAGAGCCATGCTCTCTCCTTCCCGATATTCTGATTTTACCATTAAGGACTCTGAATTCCACCTCAAGCCCTCCCGAAGTCAGCTTTCCCTTGGCATCCCCTTATCTGATCTTTTTGCTATTTTGAGCTTGAGTATCATTTCCCCTCTCATAGACTAGGCTGGAACTGATGATCTACCAAACATTTATTCAGAAGTAATTCTCCCGCCACATCAAAACTGGGAGGTTTATCATCGAATTATAGAATGGTTTGGGTTGGAAGGGACCTTTAAAGATCACCTAGTCCAACCCCCCTGCCATAGGCAGGGGCATCTTTCACTAGATCAGGTTGCTCAAAGCCCCATTCAACCTCACCTTGAACACCTCCAATGATGAACACCTTGAACACTTTATGTAAGTTTTAATTAAAATTGTCTGGTTTGGTGGGCGAGAGTTCAGTTTTGCATGTCACTTGTAGATACTGAGAAGCATTTAATTTCTGAGGAAGGGAACAGAGATATCTTACGGGAGTCTGAAACCCTCATTCAGCTCTAACCTTGTACTGGTGGCTGGGAGGCCTGATTCTTCACGGTTGGATGTGTTCCTCATGTCCTTGGACATACATAGATGTGTTGATATGGAATTTGTTGTGCACCTTTCTCAAAGTAACCGCTTCATGTATTCTGTAAATTGAGAGAGCAGTTACCATGTGCTTCATTGCATCAAGTTCTTCTTCACACCTTCAAAAACTGTATTTTTTCATTTTAGAAGGAGCTGAGATTGCAAACACATCACACAACTCCAAGAACCAGAAAGGGCACAAGGCTATATATTTCAGTTTCTAACACTCAAGCTTCAATTTGGCCTGGAGAGGGAAGCTGAAATAGCCAAAACCCTGTTATTAAAAAGAGTTATCATCAGCTCCCATAAATCTTATCCCTTGCTGGGACAAACCTATTGCCCCTAATGTGAGAAAGAGCGGAATACCTCATCAGAGAGATGGCTTACATTTTCTGCATATCTGTTACCTAAAGTCAGTAAAATTGTCGAAAAGGACCGCTATAACCTTGAATTGGATTGATTGTTGGGGAATCACCATAACATTGCAGCGATGAACTTCTGCTCCTTTAGTAGAATAAAAAACAAGTCTGTAGTATTTGCCTATTCATCCCCATTTACAATCACTGCAGCAAACCAACCAGGAGGTCACCGATACAGGTGGCCTTTGCTCGCACAGTTTGTGTGCTCTCGGCCAGGAACAAAAGACTTTTTATTCACGCACTGTAACAAAGCATGAGCCAAATTTCCTGTTGGGGAAAATGATCAGAACTTGAATGACATCAGCAGAGATTTAGTTTCAACTGAATTTCTTTGGAGATTGCAACCAAATGAGTTTAATAGTTTTGCAGTAAATTCACTCCTGATTTATAGCCGTGCTAATGGGAACCGAATTTACCTATATGTGTATGTGTTCGCATCATAAAGTCAGCAACTCCATAATTCAGTTACCTACTGAGTAAGGCAGGCTCCTGGGGACTGAAGGTCAGGCGTGGGCTCTCTTATTGTGGTGGTTTAGACAATTCATGTTTAATTAACATTTCTGTAAGATGACAGAGCTCTTCAGTGTAAACTGCTCTACCTGGAACAGGGGAGAAAAATGACCTCATTTAACTCTGATATGCAATGGCATATATGACTCGCTGCAGTCATTTCTGAAGGTCTGTGGCATTTTGCAGTTGGCTGTGGCGTATCTAACCATTATGGCATTGCTGAGAAGACAAATGTCCTTACAGGCAAATGTAGTTAACAGCACGATGGTTTTCAGGGCAGATGGATGAAATAAGCATCTAGAAATGAGCAGCTGCTACAGTGACATGTCTCCCTTGACACAGCCTCCCAATCCAGGATGACTGTACCCTCTGAGTGTTGAGGGAGCTCTAAATGGAGATGTCTTCACATCTCCACTTGTCTTGAAGCAAGCAGTATACCTTTCTGAAGCTCATCTGTTAAATTTTTTAAGGTCCCAGCTGGATTTATATTAACTTGCAAAGAAATATATTTGCTCTGTTTCCATGTTCATAAATACTTGACTGCTTTGTGAAAAGCTCTTAGTCCTGGTATAATCTATTCAAGCAAGAAGATCTGTGAAAACAATGGTCTGCAAGCTATTCCCATGATACAGAGTGCTGTGGTTAAGTGGATGCTGTTTGTGCCTACATGGAAATGCATCGATGTCTATGTGGTCTCAAAACACTAAGTGCACCATGTAATCCAAGGCAAAGTATTTTGGACTCCATCAGAATTTCTGAGCAACTTCAGGAGCCATGAAAAACTGTCTCCCTGGGAGCTGTCAGCCATTTCCATAACAACTTGTAAATAAGATCACAGTGACTTTTATGAACTTGTTTATGAACTTGTGCCAGCTTCTCCAGTACATGTAGGTCCTTCAGGATCTTTGCTAGACAGGTGTACTGGGTCTCACTGGGATGGAGTTAACTTTCTTCCTAACAGGCTGTATGGAGCTATGCTTCGGATTTGTGGCACTGTGAAACAGTGTTGATAACACACCAATGTTTTGGCTATTGCTGAACAGAGCTTTCACAGCATCAAGGCTTCCTCTCTTTTCTACTCAGCCCGCCCCACCCAGCAAGTAGGCAGGGGGTGAGCAAGGGGGTGGGAGGGGACCCAGCCAGGACAGCTGACCCCAACTGACCAAAGGGATATTCCATACCATATGATGTCCTGCTCAGCAGTAAAAGGTCAGGAAGAGGAAGGGGGCATGTTCATGGTTATGGCATTTGTCCTCCCAAGCAAGTGTTACAAATGCTGAGGTCCTCCTTGCCAAGAAGCAGCTTAACATCTGCCCACCAATGGGAAGTAGTGAATAAATCCCTTTTTTTTTTTTTGCTTTGCCTGTGCATGCAGCTTTTGCTTTCCCCATTAAACTGTCGTTACCTCAAACCACAAGTCTCCTAACCTTCCTTCCGTTTTCTCCCCATTCCACAAGAGAGGGGAGTGACCGAGCAACCGGGTAGGCATCTGGCTGTTAGCCAGGGTCAACCCACAACAGTCCTTTTTCAAGCGCAGCATGGGGCTCGAGATAACAACAGTTTTGATTTGAGTGTGCTATAGCAGTTACAGTTGTTAACTGGCAAGGTCCTGTGTGAGTCACGGAGCTTGCTTGCTTTGCTGTATATCAGAGTCCAGGGCTTGTCAGTGGCTGCTTTTGCTGTTTGCTGTGGTACTTATCACTTTACTCCACTGTGCCTGGACACATTTTGATAAAAGCAATGGCCACGCGTCAGGGCTGGCATATGGCCCTGGCACTGATGCTGTTCTTGTGCTGTGTGACCTACCTTGTGGAGAGAATGAGGGATTACACCTCCCTCTGCTCCTCCAGGATGGACGTGTCCAGCTCTGCTGCATGGGCTCCCAAGTTTCTTGTACATCCTTATGTAGGCTGTTTGATCATATTATCTAACATCGTTGATTTGTTGTTGGGTGTGTGGAATGTGGCTTGGTCCTGGCATAAAAGTAAACAACCTGGTGAGGTGACAGAGAAATGTGCCCCAAGGTGGTCAATCAGTGGTGGCAGGGTTTGTGGGAGGATTTGGGCAGGTGCCTAGGGCAGTTATCACCTCCAATAGCCTGCGATTTTACACCTGAACAGGCATATAATCCTGATGAATTGGCACACCACTTGAAGGAAGGGTGCCTTGCCCAACCCAGTGAGACCCAGCGACTTTTAGCAATGTTTTGGGACTTGGCCTGTGCCCACTGAGCCTCTGTCCAGCAGCATCAGAGGAAACAGGATGAGGAAGTGACAGTCACCAAGGAGGGCAAAAACACTTGGGCCCTAAACTCTGAGGTTTTAAAGAAGCTGCGAGGTCTGTGGAAAAATTACAGCCACAAGTCTGGTGAGTGGATTGCTGCCTGGTTGCTCCAGTGTTGGGATACTGGGGTCCACTGCCAGGAGTCAGACGGCAGGCAAGCCAGGCAGCTGGGATCCCTAAGCAGGGACACTGGGATTGACGAAGTGATTGGAAAGGGAACTGGAAGCCACAGCCTTTGGACGTGGTTCCTGTTGACTGTGAAAGCCAATTACACCCTCAAGGATGATCTGGTATGCTACCTGGGCAAGTGAACCACGACTGAGGAAGGTATCCCACACTTGAGGGAACTAGCGATGGTGGAGGCAGTGTACAGCAAGTTGGAAACAACCAGGTCGCGAAAGACCTGGTTGCCATCCAATGCACCCAGTCCATGTGGCAGAAGGTGGTACATAACTCACCAGTGTCGTATGCCAACACCCTGGTGCTGATGCACCACTAACTGTGGAGTGACTGTCCCAAGGGTGCCAAGGGTTCAAAGAGGACTTGCCCTCCTCCCCCCCACCATGGGCGTATGTCTTGGCTGTCAGGGGTGCCCCATGGAGTCAGCTTCCCCCTGCCAGAGGGAAAGGGGACACCAGGTGCACACCATGCCACCCTGCGGTTCCTCCTGCATGACTAGGAGGAAGACATGAAGAAGTGGAACAATACGCCCACCTCAAATCTAGAAGCCCACATACATGGACTGCAGGGAAGACTGCCGCTGAGAAGCACCCATTCAAGAAGGCTGATGCTCCAGTTACCACTGAGATAGTGCAAGACAGCAATGCCCCAAATGCAGAAGAAGGGCTGAGAACACCTCTCCTCCTGGCCTTGGTGAAGAAACTTCTGGTCTGAAATCACAGGATTCAGATTGTGAATACTCCAACCAGGAATATAGAGGGTCCCTGTGTCTAGCCAGGCAGAGGAAAGGGACAACCAGATTTACTGGACGGTGTGGATTCGATGGCCTGGCATATGGGATCCAGAGGAGTAGGCGGCTTTGGTGGACACTGGTGCACAGTGTACCCTAATGGCATCAGAGTACAAGGGAGCAGAACCCATCTGGATTTCTGGAGTGACCTAGACTGGGAATGCAAGGGTGAGTTATCTGTGGCTTGGCAAGCCCATGAAACATGGGGACATCTAGGGAGAAATGCAACATACAGATGGGCTCACGATTGAGGGGTGCACCTGACCGCTGAAGCTATCGCACAAGTGGTAGATGGCAGCGCTATGGAGAGCAGAGAGAAGATAATTCAGAAAGATAGGCTAAGAGAAGCATCAGGCAACCCAGCACTGAAGTCTTCTTTCCCTCACTAATTTCCATACTACAATTTTATTGCTGTCAGCCACACGCAGAATCTACAATCACCATCTACACAATGGTGAGATGCTGACACAAGATTTGGGCTTCTCGGTACTACAGGATTACAAAGAACGAGCAATAGCTTCTGCTCATACGAGTCAGCATGGCTCCGTTGACTACAGCAACCTCATTGACTTAGATGAGACTTAATTGAATGCACAGATGCATGATGAACACGCATTTTATTTCACTATCCTATTTTTTTCCTTCCCCACTGGGGTCTCAATCAATGTTATTCAAGACACTGACAAGGACGAAAGTCAGCAGAGTGTCATTAATACCAACCACAGCTTCAAAGTCTGTCTGTCCACTGCCCATAGCCCATCTAAATCAAATTTGGTAAAATTTATCTGAGCCTGATGTAACTAAATTAATCATGCAGAGCACTGACCTATCCTACCACAGGCTCCTGCACCTACCATTTATTTCAAAGGTAATCTAATTTGCTGCAAATGTGCTTATCTAGCTGGAAAGCAGACTGTGATAGGTACTCCAGAAGGAAGAAAGCTTTCCAGAAAGCATGGCTCAGTGAATTCCTTTATATGAGGAATACAGGATCTATTTTATTGTTGTTGATCTGCACTGGAATTATTCACCCACTCCCTGCTCTTGGTCTCAATTTATTCTGAAGCACAGTTAAGCTCCTAAGCTCCAATCAGTTCAAAATTGAGTGGAATGCACCAGCCCTTTCCTCCGGGTTTTCCATAAAGAGCTTAAGCAGCTCTGGAGAGCTGCTGGGTAACAACCTCCTGCCTGCAAGGTACCTTTGGCAAATGAAATTCTGACAGATGTTTGCTAGCAAAATGCTGAAGCACAATAGCCTGTTGATAGCCAGCAGTGGTATAGCCTGCCTTTGTAACACAGAGGAGAGACAAAGCACAACACTTTGAGTAGTGATGGGAAAAGAGACCTACACTGTGGAGGTCTCATGCTCCTAAATATATACAAACCCAACCAGTGCTGAAATTATTAGAGGACAATACTATGATTAATAGCAAGTGTCTTCTAGACACCAGCTGTCTTCTGTCCCACTCCAGGCTGTTGGACCTCACTCACCTTTGCCTCCCAAGCTGTGTCTTGCACTTTGGCTTTGTCTCAGGAGTGCGGTGAGGGAGGCATCAGAGCCAGTTCTGCTTCCCGTGGCACAACCCCCAGCAATACTCCCCTCTTACCCCATGAGGTGTAGGAGAACAGGGTTGGGAGGAGGGGTATGCAGGTGTACATTGGGGCAGGGATGATAGATGGATGGTCCCAACACCAGGTAGAGGATGAGTCGGGAGAGGATGAGGGGCTTGTGCTGCACTCAAGACATTTGGCCACTTTGTATCATGGCAAATTTCACAGGTTGAGTCCCAGCAGAGATTTTAGCATGTATGAAGGCAACCTTCTCCAAAAGTCCCGTCTGGCCTCCTTCCCCCAAGGCTCAGTGGTGCTGCAACACTTGGTGGTGGCGTGATGCTCCCTTTTTCCAGTTTCAGGATTGAGGTGGAGTCTTGAAGGACTCAAGGAGACAGGCATCACCTACCACTGCTACCAAAGTCCCCTGTCTCCTTGACTATCCCTTTCCATGCTGGTTCACTTAGCAGCACGACAGCTACAAAACTACCCAAGTGACCAGAATACTGGAACTATCTTTTAGCAGAGAACGTGATACTTCCAGACTTCAGCAAAAGCTGTGTGACCAGTATCTGACCACTACAGACTGACAAGAGGCTGACAGCAGAGAATGGACTAACAAGGGATGGATTCTGCCTGAGCATCCACAGAAATAAAATGTACATGAGGCCTCTGCCCATCAGCCCCATTCAGTGGGAAAATCAACCTTAGACTGGGAAAGATCTCAAAGAAAACGGAGAAAAAAGGAGGTATGTGTGCTCGTTGTTTGCAGAAGGAGTGGACTCAAGACAGATGATCCTTTCCAGCCCCACATACCAATGACTAGACAGCATCACCATTGACAATACTAAAACTTTGATCTGCATCCTGAAGTCAAGGGAGACAACAGGGAGGTCCCATGAAGGATGCCAGATAGTGAAAAATATATACCGTATGAAAAACGGGGGGAAGGTTAAAAAATTAGTTAGCTTGTCTCATTAGTTTCCCTCTTTTCAACCACCTCATTGGTTTTGACATTGTTCTATCGGGGGTCCCCATCTGCTTGCCCTCCTTATTTTCATCTGTTTGAGAGGAGTGCCTTCTAGCCATCCTACAGGATCTTTGCAGTGTATGGCAGCATGAAGTAATCCCTGCTGCAGGCCCTCATCCAGATGGATGAACAGACAGTGTAGAGATGTGTTACTTGTGTTGCATGCAAAAGCTGTAGGATGGCTGGCTGAGAGCATAGGAATAGCTGCCCTCCACCATATTTGTATAAACGACAATAAATAAAACAGAACGGAAGGGTGAGTTGATCAGAACACACAGTCCCACTGTCAGACCCTGTCTGGCTGTAGGCTGCTGCCCTCCCACGGCAAGCTGGGACAGCCGCCCTTATCTCCAGAGCAGCTCTCTGTATTACTAAGATGAACCGAGTCCAGTTGCTGGTACCAGCTGCCAGAAATTACAGCTTCCAAAAACCCAGTTTGCCGGTTCACTGCCTGAATGAAGTAGAAAATCAGCACCCTGGGGCACTCAGCCTTTCTGTCCTGCGAGGGAAGCCTTTATGGTTGGAAAGGACTGCATGCCACTCAAGTAGCAATTGCCATCCTGAGCCTGCGTGTGACATTGTTAGTGCTGAACAATGATGTCCCCGCAGAGAGAGTGTGGATTTGGGGCTCTTCTCCCCTAGGGCCAGCTTTTTGTTGCTATTGTTGGGGTTTTTTTCTAATGTCTGTATCTTGGCAACACAGGAGTTGTTGACTTGGAAACTCAGTGCTTTAAATAAGGCTAGGCTTGTTCAAGCATTTCTGCTGAATCCTGCATCCGTTACCATGGCAGGACTGTAAAGTTAAACCTCAGCACAGGTACCAGGCGCTTGCTTTCCTGCAAGCACCCTTCCAGTGAGTTCCTTGCTGCTTGCCTTCTTTATCACCCTGGTTCAGACAACCGCCACTGGTAGCACTGCTTCCTCCCCCAAATATCCTGTACGCATCTTACTTCCACCTTCGTTTTCATCCTAGAAGTCCTCTGAATGAAAGTCATGCCCTGAAAGGGGAAATGCCTCTGAATGAATTCAGATTACCCCAACTGGCTCTTACGAACAGAAGGAATCAAGGCAGGACTGAAGCTCCAGGTAAGTGAGTCTGCTCAAACAACAGCCCATTCCACTGAATGGAGACGAGCAGTTCATGAAGACTGAAGCCAACCTGGCAGCAGAAGGGACCTTCAAGTAACTAAAAAACAAGGGCGTTTTATTACCAATGAGACTTTTCTGCTCTGAAAGCCTGAATTTTTATGTGCTCAGCTTAAAGCACTGCATCATACTAGCTGTGAGAAAACGAGGCCTCTGGGAAGAGCACAGAGGACTGAGTTCAGACAGCCCACAGCTGCTGGTGACGGCTGAAAAATGCATCCTTTTTACTCATAGATGCCTTATATCATGGCTTTCAAACTTTACTATTTCAGTTAGAACTTTTTCTAAAAAGTACCACTAGTAATCTTTTTTGGTCTGCCCTTTTATTTTAAGATGTAACTTCAGCATCCCTGGACTTCTATAGTGCTCAGAGAGAGCCTAATATATTTTCTTGTAACTAGCACAAACTGAAAAGCAAGAATTCAATTTTGCAAAAATATTCTGAGGCTGTGAAATCTGCACTTTGCTCTGATAGGGAGTAAAATGAAAACGGGTTGCAGTTTGAAAGCTTCAGAGTTCAAAATCATGAGAATCCAGAGGCAGTTTCATCTTTCAGAACTGGAGCCAGGGCTGGTTTTGCATTTAAAGTTGGGGATATTTGGACATACGCAGAGCCAGGCCTAGAGAGGTTCACCTATGGTGGTTGTCTGAGGCTAGAATAAGTTCAGGGCAGAACATAAAGGGAAACCAGGCTAAATCAGGAGCAGTTCACACCATCCAACTAGAGCTGAGAGAAAATAGGACCCCTTAGATTCTGCACAGTCCTCTCCATCACAAATCTAATTCTAACTCTGTATACAAGCATCAAAGTCCATATGTAAGAGAAATTCAGGGCTGTTTTCTTTTCCCAAAGTCCGTCTTGGGATTGTGTGTGTGCAGTGAACGCTCAGCCCACATGTCACTAGACCCTGCATTTTTGGTCAATAGATTTGCAGCCTCCAGAGCTGAATTAGCCTGCTCACACTACTTAGTGTAGTGGCTAATGCCTGCACCTATACAGATCTGAATTGCTCTGAATTCTGTATTGCCTATTGTAGGCTACCTGCTTTTTCTCTGGACTCTGCCTGCCCAGAAATCATTCTGGCCTGAGCGCAGTGTCAGGGCTCTTACACGGAAGGTCTTTAACAAGCTCTCCTGTGCTTGGCTAGATTAAGAGGTCTGTCTTACTCAAACTTCGGTTTAAGCACTCTCTGGGGAAAACTCAAAGCACACCTACCTCAAGTCCCACGTACACCTCAAGGATGCTCCATCGGCTGACAACATACACAAGCAACTCTGCAGGCCCCAAGCTGCCTCGCTGCTGCTCTACAGCATGGCACAGATACAGCCATCTCACCTTCACGAGTTGTTTCAGCCAGATCCATTACGACAAACCTCCCCAGGGTGCACATGCTGTCTGACAGCAAAACGAGGTGTCCTTTATTCTCATTTGCAGTGCGATACTCAGGATGTTTTTCCATTTCAGGGCTGTGTCAGAGCACTGCTTATCTCTGAGTCCTCAGACCAGCCCACTGACACAGGCCTCTCTCTGGATATCCCCTCTCTGTACATTTCCCAAGCAAGAGCAGTCCGCTGATTTTTTTCCTATCTCCTCCTCTACCCACCGTGTTCAGTGGGTGTTTTAACTCTACCTGTTCATCTTGGCTCTCAACAAGCATCAACACCTTTTACACACGCTGTAGTGCCAGAGACCAGATCTCACTGCCATCACTGGCCTAAAATCCCAACCGACCCACATGACTTGCTACAGCTGATTTGCTACAGATCAGCCTCTTGCACATCACCATTAGCCAAGCTATGAGAAGCGCTTGTGGTGGGAAGCAGCCAGGTTGCGGACAGCAATTTGAGCTTGTAAACGACGAGGAAGCACCCACGCCCGCTCGGTGAGACAGAACATGGCGGCCGCAGCGTTGCCTCGCCGGCAGAGGCCGCTGCCTGCGCATGCGTAGCGGGCGCTGTCCCTCCTCCCCTCCGCATGGCGGCGCAGCGCCACCGCCCTCAAGCCGGGCCCCTTCCCTGCAGCCGAGGACTACAGC
>NW_009230099.1:0-4608 GCF_000690835.1 Fulmarus glacialis
TGGGCTGACAGACCTGGTTAGGCCTTGAGGGGAAGCCGGGTACGGGCCGCCCGTTCTGCGGCTTCGGGTGCTGGCGCTGACACTCTGAATAACATCTCCGTTTCCCCTCTCTCCTTTTCTTCAAGAACATGATGCTGTTGGGAAAACTCGTGCAGCCGGTGTGCAGCCAAAGCAAGCTGCCGCCGCCGGGCGCCTGCAGACACTTCTGGGGATGGCTGAATGCCGTGTTCAACAAGTAAGAGTGATTCGGTGTGCACAAGTCAATTAACAGGTCCCACGTATCCACTGCGCGGTTTGTGAAGCAGGGAGCATTAAGTCCCAGGACTAGAGAGAACATTTTCTATTATCAGTGCTCTTCTTTCACCCCAGATTGCATGGGGGTACTTGGCAGGGGTCGTTCATTACCTGTTTCCAGTTACAAAGCTGTGGCCTTCCAGAGGAAGGTGTGTGCTTTGCTCCCTTCCATGGGGTGGCCGAGGCAAGCTGGCGATGTGGATTATTTCCCTAAATGCTGGTCGTCTTTGACCCCCGACTGCATTTAAGCCAGTAGCACAACCATGCCCCCTTTACTTATTCAGAAAAGCATCTAACCAACCCATCATTTACAATGTGATTCAGCCACACAAGGGTTTCACATTTACTTTTAGAAAGATAATGCCTTTCTCTGTGAAAATTTCTCTGCGAAACTTTCTCTGCCCATAACTTTTGCCAGTTGCTAATAGTTTTGCCTTATGTCTTCTAGTTCTATGGAAAGGGTTGCATGGTGTAGCTGATTGCTGTAACGGGGCGGGAAGCTCAACCAGACAAGAATCTCTTCCAGGGCTCTGCTTCTGTCTTCAGCATTGCTCAGGAGACTAAGATAGCCTTTACCTGAATGGATCCAGGGATTTTAACTAATTGCTGAAGTGGGTCTTTTTGAAATACTGTAATTGTTGAGAAGGCGGCTTCAGGAACAACATACAGGTGACAGGCAATGTTCAGTTTTTATATAAACAAAATATGTTTGGGGGACAAATTTGCAATTGTTGTAAAGCCTTACGCTGGGTAGAGAAAGGCGTTTTTTATCTCTCCTTGCAGACATGGAAGGAAACAATCAGTTACAAGGGTGAACACATGCCAAGTCAAGTTGCATTTGTATTCTTTCTTTTTTTACCAAAAGTAACTGCCATTTAAAACAAGTTTAAAAAAAACGTATGCCAGACTGATTAAGAACCAGCACAATCCAAATGATTATACATAAACCATTTCCAGTAAATCATATTCTCACTTTTCTGACATCTTATCATGCACATACCCAAATATTTGTTGTGCAGTAGTATTACCGTAAAGACAATAAATCTACCACATTATAGAAACCGTATGAATGCTCTTTCTGTCTTGGCAGAGTGGACTACGAACGTATACAAGCCGTTGGCCCTGACAGGGCAGCTTCAGAATGGCTGTTGCGATGCGGTGCCCTGGTGCGCTATCAAGGCTATCAGAAATGGCAGCAGGACTACAATGGTCTCCCAACAGGGCCCTTGGGGAAATACAAGATAGAGGCAATTAATGCCACCGACTCTTGCATCATGTACAGAGGATTTGACTATTTGGGTAATGTGGCCACAGCTGTGCAAAGATTATACTGAATGGTCTTAGTTCTTTCTGAGTTGCATCAAAATATGAATAACCAGGTCATTTTCTCATTCCTTAGTAAAATATAGAGAAATCTTTTGAATTTTTTTTTGCTTTTTCCCTAAAATGGCTCTACAAATATTCAGCAGCTCCTAAGATTTTGCTGGAGGTGTGGTGTGAAGCAGAAAGAGATGGGGAACTTCATCAGCCCTTACCTGAAGTGACAGTAGCACTAAGGAAGTGCAACAAAGATTTGCTATTTCATTAAGTTCATAGTTAAGTAGTTGGTAGCAAAAAGCACTACTTTAAATATTCTTTTTCTTCTAAACCAAGTGATGTTTTTGGTGTCTGTGAAGTCATCATACGGCTTGTTCTCCAGGCATTTATGATGTCTTCAAAGACAAAAAAAGAAGCAGCAAGCTCTCCGTTTTTTACAAAATGAAAAAGAGATTGTTTCAGGTCTCCTTTAAATAACAAAAACCAAAATGGGGAACAGACCATTTTATTTTTTTATTGGCAGGGGATGTGGAATTTCCTGCATTATCACGTTCCTAATTCAGAGTCATTGTTTATCTCCCAAACTTGTAGAGCTTTTTTTGCTACTTGCCCATGTCAAAGCTCCTAGAATCTTACCGAAAGGATACAAACCCTGGGGTTTTCATATATTTGAAGTCCAATAAAGGGACTTGGGAGCTTCATTGTGCGTGATGGCCTCACTGTATAGAGGAGCATGTTGCTGTGTGGTTTTGGAGGCAGTAACTAAATTAGCGAGTGAGAACTTCACAAGTACGGGTTGTTCCTGGTTTCTGAAGCAAGTACTCATTTTTGTCTTTCCAGATGGTCTTGAACACGTTACAGAAATCAAGCTCCAGAAGTGTATTTACATACAGGACGAGTGTCTGCAGAGGCTCAGCGAGACGAAGAATCTACAGAAGAGTCTTCTCCAGCTGAAGATAATTTCCTGCGGGAATGTCACAGATAAAGGCATCATTGCACTTCACAAGCTGACGTACGTGAGCTGCTGAGGTCTTCTTGCTCTCTAGCTGTTACCACCCCGCGGTTTTGGGGTTGTGTTGACTGAAGGGCTAAAGTCTGAATGCTTCTGGGCTGTTTCAGACGTGCGTGGGGCTGTGGGGTGGCTGGGTTTGGGGACTGACCTGAATGACAGCCAGGGAGGGATGGCACTGCCACTGCAGGAAGTGTTTCTTCAAGCGTGGTTGAAGACAGCGCTGTGGATAGCTCTGAAGAGACGTGGATTAACATACACATATTAACCAGCCTTTTAAGGCTGGTGTCAGGGAGCTGTGTAGCACTGAGGCCTGCAGCTGAGAAAGCCAGAATCAGCCGCTGCAGTACGTCAATCCATAGTTGCGCTTCTGCCTTCAGAGTTGAGCACAGTATCTCCCATTTACACCTGAAGTAACTTAGGCAATGTTGATGGCTGCACAAATTAGAGCAGGACAACGTGCTCTCTGCCGACACAACCTTTGCAAGAGCCATGAATGCGTACAGCTTCCTTTCACGTTAGCACACGAGGTGGGTTTTGCTTGAGAATAAGTAATTAATGATCACCTCGGTTTCTACTCCTGCTGTAGTTCCTTTTCAGGGCAGGCTTTGACAGCGTTCTGTAACTTTTATTGTCTTTCTACACCTCACACTGCTTCCTATCGCTCGGTTATCTCGTGCTCACTGTAGCTTGAAAGGTCTTGGGGCAGAGCTGCGTTTCCTAGCACTCAGGCATGGGAAGCAGTATGGGTTGGATACTGCGCACTATCCGTAGGTGCTTTAGTGGACCAGGGCCTTAAAGTAATTCGGAACTGTTTAGTATTACACGGAGTTAATAGATATCTACAAATGGGTGATGCGGTGACTTTGATTTCATCCTACAGAAAGTTATTATCAAGGACTTTCTATATTACTCTAATTATTATTTACATTAAAATAACTTTTACTAAATTGCTTTTGAAGTTATTAAATACTATTTAATATAAAGGAAGCTTCATGATGTGGGGGGTCCAGGATCTCTTTTTAAGCTATGTAGAAGGACTGAACTTACAGTGAGCTAAAAACTTTAAGCTCCCACTTCAGAAAAAAACTTATGTTAGAACCAGTAACCTTTTAAAATACTAAAAATAACTATGGTAGAATAATCCTTTGTCTAATTTCTGCATCAACAGTTAAATAGTATTTGCTGACTTTTCTTTTTAAATATTTATAGGAACCTTGAATATTTGTATCTGAGTGACCTTCCTGGAATAAGAGAGAAAGAAACTACTGTTGACGTCCTTCAGCGGGCACTGCCAAACCTAGAGCTGGAGCTGGACTTAGAATAAGCACAATTGCACATAACTGAGATGTATTTGATTTCATAGTATTTATCCTATGTCGCATAAATTAAGTTGTAGACGCTAGTGTATTTCCAGGTATGGCAATAAGCCCAGATATCCCAATCCAGCCTTAAAAGCGGTATGCGATCTTTTATGCAATTAAGTTTTATTAAGTTTAAACTATATGGTGAATCAACAAGAGGGAAGGCAGGCTTCTGTGCATAGCCATTTTTCTCCTGTTTTTATAGGAAGCTGTTAATACATCAATTAGAAGTCTCAAATATTTTATTGCACAGGAATTCTTGTGCAAAATGACAGTGGGAAGAACGTCAATGTTGTGAAACAGCAGCGCTGTACGCCTTTATTACATGTTGATGCTGTGGGAACGAGAGCTGTTTACTCTGAGAATCTCGTCCAGTCAATGGGTGATGATTTAATAAAATAGTTTATGGGCCTGTTTTCTGTTCTTCATGTTCTGACTCGCGTAGCCTTTATTTGTTTTAAATGGAGTGATGTACAGACGGGCAGTCTAACCTTCTCATCAACACTTAGCTGAGGAACCGAGCATTGCTGCATTTGCGGAGAAGCAGCGTCTCTTAGATACGCCCTTGCACACGCTTTTGCTGTATGCTGACACGGACTAATTAGTACCTCTTTAGCTGCAGCC
>NW_009230099.1:4623-18855 GCF_000690835.1 Fulmarus glacialis
TCAGGAAGAATATAGCATTTTTAGTCAAATTCCTAGCTTTGGTGGTAGGGGAGAGAAAGGCAGTAGGCGACGACTCCAAGAAAGCAGAGTTCATAATGATGTTTCGGACACGGCTGCCTCTGTGTAACTGAGAGTCTTGTCTCTTATCCCAGATTGTCAGCTTGTCCTCTGAAGGAAATGGTGCCACGCACCAGAAAGGAAAACGAAGAATATAGCATTTTTAGTCAAATTCCTAGCTTTGGTGGTAGGGGAGAGAAAGGCAGTAGGCGACGACTCCAAGAAAGCAGAGTTCATAATGATGTTTCGGACACGGCTGCCTCTGTGTAACTGAGAGTCTTGTCTCTTATCCCAGATTGTCAGCTTGTCCTCTGAAGGAAATGGTGCCACGCACCAGAAAGGAAAACATTTTGCGTCGTGGGGCTGATTCTTCTTGGTATCTCCTAGCACAGAGCAGGCAGGAACGGCATCCAGAAATGACGTTCCCTCCAGCCTGCGCTGCCCAGGGCTGTGTCCAGGAGCTGACTGCCAGGCGCTCTGCTGCTTACAGCGCCTGGGCGCTGCGGAACCTGGCACATGTACAGGGTTAGATGGCTGGATATCCATACAGAAAACACTGGAACGCCAGAGCCTTCTGAGCGTAACCAAAACTACCTATGGACACAACGTGCAAGATTAAAATGTATTAAATTATAATATGAAATAAAAGGTAGCGAGGCACATTCTGTAAGGATATGGCATCTGTCCCATTGAAATTGCTTTTCCTGTTGTTGAACACAGAACAGTACTGGGAAAAGAAAACATTTTTGCTCTACGTTTCAAGCAGAAAGAGCATGTTCCTTGCCCGGTAGTAAAACTTTATACAGTAAAACACATCCAGTAAATTGGAAAAACAAGCTATGTTTCTTTTATTCAAAATCAACACAATATTACATCCTGAGTTTACACAAAACCCAAGAATCATTCTAGTACATATGCTTAGGTAGAATTCCTGCCTGTGTCTGGCCAATGTTATAAATTATATTAGTGAATTATTTTCGATAAAAACAATTTCTGTAACACTACAGGCAAGTGACTTCACTATTGACAGAAACAGCAAATAAAAACAACCTTGTAATGCAAGGAAGAAACAGGCAGGAGAAACTCTGAAAAGACTAAAGAAACAACAGGTTTTATTCTTTATAGGTTCTTCCGGTAACAATGCGTGTTGAGCCTGCCATTAAGTCTAAGTCATTACCAGTACTTTTAATACTTTGTGATCTATAAATGCAGTACGTAAGACAGACGTATCTTTAACGCGGTGCTATTTCAGCAGGTTTATAACTAACTGGAGCAGTTAGGTAGCCTCTCTTCAGGCTTGGCTCCACAAACACATACATCTGTCTTCTACTCACACAGGCTATATGTTGACAACTTGCGGGATCAGTGACTTAGGCCCAGTCTAAAGCAGTACTGCTGTTCTGACACAGTGGGACTCTGATTTATTTGGCAAGGTTGCAGTTCTTCTGCCAAGTCTGAAATACAGGTGATAGATAGGCAAGAGTTTTCAAATTCATACTGTAAACACTGGGTTGCAGTAATCCTGAACCAGTATACAATCACGAACCAGTATACAATCACGAATTAAAGCAAAACAAATGTATTTGCCTTTGTACACGGAACACTGACTAACGTGTGCATCACTTTCCTTCCATTAGTGACCCAGAGTACAGTACTTTACAGACTGCTTTTGTGTATGTCGTAACATGTATTAATTTAGTTTTCCACCACTTATCCTCCGTTTATAAATTCTGCATGACTTGAACTTTGAACAATAAATAGTTTTTAATCCGCCATCCGGTTAGATGTTAGGGAAATGATAGTCTGATTTCCTCATTTTGCAGCAGTACTTCTTGCTGTCCAAAGCTGGCAGAACATTACTACTGGTTAACTGAGGCAGGCACTGTAACTAAAGGGAAAGTTACATAGTTTGTATTTGTTTGAAATGAGAATAAAGCATGCATTTCATTTTTCAAAAAGGAATAAAAGCTATAAAACTATTCATACTGGAATCCTGTACTTTTCAAACTAAGAGTCATGAATCTGGTGTTCTACAACTGGGCTGCAACCAGAACAGCTCATTAAAGGTATTTCTTCCTGTCATCCAGGGCAAGAAAAACATTAGTTATATCCTATGTCATAGAAATGGAAGAGGCGAATCAGTTTGATCCAGGAATTTGTATGCTGTAGCAATTCTCCATCCTACATCTCCAACTTCCCTGCATGTTCCCAGTTCAGTGTTACAGCTGTCATGGGGAATGTGGCTCACAGGACGAAGGAATGGCTGACCGACTCTCATCATGAGGCTGGATTTGGAGTCTTGGGCTGGAGTCTGGAAAGACTGAAATGGCAGGGAGATATTTGCTTGGCAACTCCAGTTGCAGAAACACCCAGTGCATTGTGTAATGTCTGGAACTGAGTAAGGGATCACATCCCACCAGCAGTTACAAATGGAACTGGGCATTTTTGCCATCTCCATAATTTGGGACTCAAAAGCACCAAACCGATCCCAGAGAACTCCAAATTAAACCAGCCACGCAAGCCCGTCCAGTTTGTTCAGCTATCCTGCTACACTTTGTCAGGAATGCACATTCCTGGATAAACCCCATCTTTCACATCGTTGTGCTGCTTATCCCCAGTGACTCAATGGAGCTGCAACGCAGAATTCAGTTTGTACTGAGTTACTCTTTAGCCAGGAGGTTCATTTTCTCCTCGGGCTAAAATTAAGATCAGTCCAATGCAGGAGCTCTCTCTCACCGTTAACCGCCAGCATGAGCCCACCTCCTGGGAGCCAAACAAGGAAAACCAGTCCTCTCCTTAGGCACAGAACACTAAACACTACTATGAAAATGTTACCCCTGGCATGTGCTTCCGAGTCAGCCTGGCTGGTTTCCGAGCTGTTTTTTCATGTTCTTTCCCCAGATCCGCCGCCTCCCTAATGCTGTCAAAATAGGGATGCTGCAACAGCTGCTCACATGTCTGCCTCTCTGCAGGGTCCATACGAAGGCAACCCTTAGAAAAGATGAAGTAAAGGATCACTCAAAATGCTCACAGGTCTGCACAATTCCAGCTACTCGCCACAGCCAACGAGTATTTGCACAGACACGTGTTTATCTTCTTTTTTTTAATGGATTCTAAGAGTGGCTTTTCAGAGCCAGAACGAAGCTTGCAAAGCAGCTAATACTGAACAATTGCCACAGGGCAGTAATAGAAATTGCAGCTAGAAGGACAGCTACAATTGTATGGTGTAGCAGACCATCAAGCCTCAAAAAACAGTTAAGCCAATAACTTTCATTTGAACTAGAACAACTTTCTTAAACAGGGGAATCCACTATGGCACTAGCTGTGTTGTTCCAGTGTTTAGCGTAGCCAGTACTATCCACAGCTGCACCTTCTTTTTCATGTCTCCATCCTCACAGTTTCCATTCACTGCATCTTAAAAAGGGAATAATATGTTTTCCACCTCCATGGTAAAGATGAGTGGATTAGAAGCCCTCTCCGAACCCCCTCCAGCTCTATTTTTCAATGAATCTCTGACAATTCAGTAGCCAACTCTCAAACCACTTACCAGCTGATAAGCAAAACAGACTGCATTTGCTAAGTCTCAGTGCAGAGCTCCTCCACTATCTGTAATTTTCTTACCTTCATGAGAGCTAAAGCAGAGTATGAAATATTAGGGAATTTCATTTCTAACGGCTCCTGGAGGGAAAAAAAACACATAAGTGTACTCATATTAGCAAGCTTTTCAGTCATCAGGATACAGCAAACCAGCTTTCCATAGCAACATGACCTGTACCTCACAAAATGCTTCTGTCACTTCATGCGCTTAGAGGGAACCTGCCTGGCATTACTGAGGATGGGTAGGTTGGCTGCTGTGCCACCAGAAGCGGGGAGAAGGAGCAGAGATTAAGCATTTGTTTGACTGCTTTTTTAACCGTATCGGTTAAAACATCATGAGAGGGGTTCAGCCACCTCCAAATATTTGTACATCAGCAAAGTAGAGGGCAAAGCTTTTGGATAGGGAAAAAATTTTGCACAGCAAAGGACTGGCCGAGTTGAGCAAGCGAGGCTTTTCCAGCTGTACTTCCAAAGCAGACAGCATGTGTACTCTGGGTCAAAAGAAGCAGGAACATTTCTCTGTCCAAACACTATGTCTCCTTAGCACTGCAGATAGATTGCTGGTTAGCGCTAGGCTCAGGGGAACTGCATCTGGAGGAGCTCTTACCATGCTTTCTGGGTCTGGAATTCTTACCCCGCTGAAGAACTGGTTGGTGCTGAACACTTGCTGGTGCCTGGGAATAAGATCCCCTTTGACCAAGAATAAAAAAAACAAAGTCAGATTAATTTGCTGGTTTTACAGTGCTGCATTGAACAAGCTTATATCCTCTATCAAGGCTGACACCATCCGAGAGAACATCTAAAGAGATGGACTATCATCAAGTGAGCTGATTAAATCTTTTGTGAAAACTAATGTCTACCTAGGACATCAGTGATCCCACAGCCATGTGACTGTGCTGAATGAAAGGCAAGGCCACACAGCGCCAGCTGCCCGCAGTCACAACTGCCCAGGGCCTCATGCTGTAAATAGCTCAAAGAAATTCAGCTGGTGGGAGTAGTTTTTGGAGCAGGAGTATTCAGCTGCTGTGCTTCTTCCAGGCTCTGAGTTTCTCTGCTGTGCAGCAGAGTGGCTTTTATGAACTGTGACCACTATAGCTGGGGGCCTTGAAAAATACATATTTCTATATATCTCCCCATGCCAAATGCCTAGATCCTATCACTGCATTATTTGAGTAACTGCAAATTTGGATTTGCACTAGCAAAAAGACCCCTCGGTAGAACACCAGGGAATGAGGTGGGCAAGGCACTAAGTTGCACAAACATGTCGGCTCTGTGTCAGCACCTGTACCTCCACTGTGCGCTGGCCAAACTCCAGATCTGTGTGTCGGTGAGTGGGGGAACGTGTCTCAGCATCATAGCTAGAGGGTGCTGTGCAAACACCTACCAGGATCTGAAACTCCAGCCATGCCACAGCACCGAGCTTCAGCCAGGGATCCTTCCCAAAGTGTTGAGCAAGATCAGATCAGCAGCTAATTCCCCTGCTCACATCAGACACGATGGGCCAGCCCAGGGCTCTCATGAGTAACTGGCAGGAGCCACTGTTTGTTTTGGAGGTGGCCGCACGGCAGCGTGGGCACGCTTTGTTGGTGTGGTCTGTTGGAGGGAGGGTGAGCAGGGCTCTGCCGGCCTGCTCTCCGCACTAATACTGTGTTTCAGCATTTTCAAAGGAAAAGGGTTCCCAAGAGGCAGCCTGTCTGCATAAACAATCGTGTCTTCTCTGACTGCTGGAAGGGGACAGGCTAACCACAAGTGTTGCAGCTTCATTAAAATTTAACTCATATTGGGTGAAATTCTTTTTGTACACTCCTGAGGATGTTGTCTAGAAAAGAGCTTAAATGCAGCACCAACAGGAACACTCTGTAGCTTTTCCCCAATGCAGCTTCATGGCCCTTTTTTGAAGCTTAGAGCAGCTCAGAGCAAGCAAAATGTTCAAATCAAATCCATAACAAAAGAGCCAGTACAATAGCCAAACCACCATAATTACACAGCTTTGACCAAGGAGCTTTTCTCTGTAAACACTGCCTCAGTCCATCACCTGGATCAAAAGGGAATTTCTTCTGGCTGAAACGCTATCATTAAAAATAGATTATAACTTACCTAACACTGGAGGCATAAATGTATTCTGGAGGATGAAGCAATCAACGTTGAACTATTTTCTAGCTAAGGAGCTTATCTGTTTAAAGCTATTAGTCACCTTTATAGTTTTATAAACTGCTCAGTAAAAATTACAATTCTCTGTTCATTCCAACAAATTTCAATTAAAAGTGGGGGTTTGTTCCTTTCCACTCAAGAAATCAGATGTTACACAGCAACATCAAATAGAATCGAGACTGGATTAATTTAAATGTTACACAGATAATGGCTCTTTTATTTAACCTCTGTTTCAAATCCGAAGTGGCTCCTAAAATTCCTTGGTGAATAAAGACAAACAAGTGGAACAGTCAAACTTCCAATGTTCACACTCTCTTTCCCAAGCACACAGCCATCAACAGGCACCTGCAACGTTTACGAGACCTCCAAAGCTGTGATGAACTAAATCCAACTATTCGTTATCTAGAAGCAAGGACCAATAGCTGGTACCAAACCCTGAAAGATACCTGGATCTTTCAAACCTTTATGCAAAACATTCCTGGTCCTTTCTGATACAGGCATCTCATTTTTCTATCTGTGTGGTGACAGCTGAAGATGTGGAAAGGACAGCAGCAGAGGCAGGTGTTTCCGTGCCTCCTGCGGGGCTGGCCCTGTGCTCCCCATACTCTGGTAGTCACCGAGCCACCCCAAAGGACCAGGTGGGGCATCCAGTGGTCACTTAACATCCCACATCTTTCTTAAACTGCCCAGCACCAGACCCAGCTTCCCACCTGCTGCTAAAGAGAGAGGAAGAACGGTTTCAGGCAGTTTGTAGGCAATGATGAATGACCCTGCTTACGCAGCCCTGCCCATTGTGAGCCTTTTAGCGACAGCCTGGCACTGCTGGCTCATACAAGCTGAAACCAATTCCACCCCACAGATCTTTCTCTGAAGAACAGTCACCACCCATGCGGATGCCAACTTCATTTCCCCAAATCCTGCTAGGACGTGAAGCAGCATCTGTTACTCCAACTACACAATCTCCTAACAAGATGTGCAGGTGTAAGTCATGCCAGGAAAACCCAGCTCCCTTTCAAGGACAGTAACACCTCAAATAAAGCCAGCACCTACTAAAGGGAGAGATCCACTAGCTAAATTCACCTCCTGGCTAACCCCAATTCCCACCACAGAGGAAACTCCTCCTGGGCAAGCTGTAGTCCTGCAAAGGCATCGGGAAGGCCGGGGCTCTGACCGGTGCAGAGGGGACACTTACCCAGGGTTCTCCGGATGAGGTACAGCTGGTCGACGTCAGACTTGCCAGGCCACAGGGGGACCCCGGATAGCAGCTCTGCAAAGACACAGCCTATCGCCCACACGTCCACGGGGGGGCCGTACTGGGTGTCTCCCACAAGTAACTCTGGAGAGCGGTACCACCTGGTAGCCACATAGTCTGTGTAATAATCACTCGGACCAGCTAGGTTGGGGTCAGGAAGGAGAGAAACAAACAGGAATGTGGGGTCAGAACGATGCAGACGAGCTGCCATCAGTTGTTACACATGTTGGGGCACCTTCTGGGCAGGCAACAGCTACAGGAACAGGATGAGTCACTGGCCACTAGCAGAACCCAACTTTGGAAACAAGATTTGGCAAAAATCAAGACCATATTTTTCTCCAGATGAAAATATGCAGAGCTCCACAGCAGGGCCCTGCACCAGCCAGTGGTCAGTTCTCAAAGCCCACGTGATTTGTCTGAACAAGAGCTAAAAAAAAAACAGATTAGGGGGTTTATTTACAACGGAAAATGTGAAACCATTGTTTGCAGAGACAGTCCTTCTGCCAGAGGGGCTCCTCCTGCCAGGGAACTCCAGCTGTGTCTCAGCATTGCATAAGCAACGGCTGGGCAGCTCCAAGATGCCCAAGGCCGACTTCCATCTACCAGCGCCAGCACCACCAGCAGTTCAGCTGCACCAGCAGGGAGCTCAGTCTGTTTACAGAGACACTTGGCATCGCGGTGTCTGGGCTAGCTCCCTTTAAGCTGGTTTGGGGATCTCTACCCAGCCTTTAGCAGAGCTTCTCTGTGAAAACACTGCCAGCCTTTATATAGGATGATTTACACGTGCATCAGACAAAGACAAGTGAGTCTTTAATGGTGTTTGAAAGCCTGATCCTCCACTTCATTTGAGCTTTGACATGTTAACAGTCCGTGTAAGTAGCAAGTCGGCACTCACTCAGTATGCGAGCAAATCCAAAGTCACAAAGTTTGATGACCAAGTGCTTTGTTATCAGGATGTTTTCTGGCTTTACATCTCGGTGGATGCACTGGAAACAGAAAAAAACAAGGTTTAACGTGGCGCTCAGATAAAGAACCTCTTAACTCAGCCACATACCCCTTGCACATTGTGCCAGGCAATCATTAGTCGGCACTCACTCAGTATGCGAGCAAATCCAAAGTCACAAAGTTTGATGACCAAGTGCTTTGTTATCAGGATGTTTTCTGGCTTTACATCTCGGTGGATGCACTGGAAACAGAAAAAAACAAGGTTTAACGTGGCGCTCAGATAAAGAACCTCTTAACTCAGCCACATACCCCTTGCACATTGTGCCAGGCAATCATTCAACAGCAGCTAAAGCCACGTCCTGCTGGGCAGGACAATTACCCTGCCTATACCCCACCTTTGGGATGAGACACTGTGCAGGCTCCCAGCTTCAGCTGCATAGCTCTGTATGACTTGGACAACATCGAGTTAGCTCCCCAGAACCAGCTGGGAATCTACTAGCAGGAGGAGCAAGGTTTGCACAGCAAGGATTGTTGTTAACCTGGCTCTCTGCAAATGCAACTCACTTGATACAGCTATGTGTAACACTCTCCTAATAAGGGACTCGGTTTTAGAAATATGTGGGGAGATCCTAATGAGAGGTGCGTAGCTCCTCTGGGATCAGTTCTTGGACGAAGTCCATGAACTGTATTTACTGATAATCTAGTAGACAAGCAAATGATTTTGCTGGCAAAGCTCGCAGAAGAGATGAGGGCTATGGTTTAGATATGGGACTTTATCTATCCTTGTAGATGCCAGAGCACACCTGGTATTCCCTCTACTCAGCACAAGTGAGACACATCCAGAGTTCTGTGTCCAGCTTTAGGATCCTCAGTAGAAGGAAGACATGGGCATACTGGAGTGACTCCAGTGAAGGGCCACTAAAATCATTACGGGATTGGGGTATCTGACATCCAAGGAGAGGATGAGGGAGCTGGGACCATCGTTCAACCTGGGATCTTATCAGTGTGTATAAACACCTGATGGGAAGAAGTAAAGAAGACCGAGCCAGGCTCTCCTCAGTGGTGTCCAGTGAAAGGACAAGAGGCAATAGGCACAAACTGAACACACAGGAAATTCCATTTAAACATAAGCAATTTTTTTTTTTTACTGTGAGGGTGGCCAAACACCCAGACAGGTTGCCCAGAGAGTCTGTGGAACCTCCATCCTTGGAGATATTCAAACCCTGACTGGAAAAGTTTCTGAGCGGTCTGCTCTAGCTGACCCAGCTTGAGTGGGAGGGCTGGACTAGATGATCTCCAGAGGTCCCTTCCAACATCAGCAATTCTGTGATTCTTGAGAAGTCACCTTGCCTGCTGAAGGTTCACAACAATTGAATTTGGGCTTGGGAGAGAGTTTCTGCTGATCAAACTAGCAGAGACCTTCATTTCTTCTGCCTATGTGTGAAATCACCAGGGTCTAGCTCACGTTGTCCCTCCCCTACCATCACCTCAGCACAAACACCTCGGACTTGTCCTAGCTAAGCTGGTGGTAAATTATTGTGTCTCCTCCTGAGGACTAAAATGCTGCTTGTTAAACCAGTGTTATGGAGTTCCAAAAAGGGCAGCTGCATAAAACCTCATTACCTGTGATCTACAGCAGGTCAGACTGCAGCATCTCATTGTTCCCTTGGCTTTAAAACTCCATTAAATCTTTCAGATTGAGTGGGGAAACAGAAAAAAGAAGAAAAATGACAAATCCTGGAAGCAGGACAGACCTATGGCCAAGTTCCTGTGGCTCAACTGAACATAATTCTCCCAGCAAACACAAAACACCCATTCCAGAGCGATCTCCTGCCCGACTCTTAAATCTCAAATATTGGCAGATAAACAAAAACAAAGACAATTACAGCTAAGTTTGCCTAAAGAACTTCTCCAAAAGTCTCCTTTCCTTCCCTGCTTCTTAAAGCATCCCCACCGCTTTCTACAAAATATTTGCCATGCATATTTCCCTCCAGAAAGCAGAGGAGGGGTTGTAAAACTGGTTTACTGTATCTAATTTTTGAAACCTTTTAACTGGTAACATGATTCAATGCCTATGACCATCAACAGAAGGACTTTCTGGAAAATCAGCAGCAGTTTGCTCAGGTCTCAGCTGATTAGATGTTAAGCCAGTTTTCTAAACGTCAGTTCTAATGGATGGCACAGGGAACACACAAGGATAGATTTCTGTTCAGCCTGGAAGCTTGTCTAAGGTCATTAGTGCAAATCATTCCTTGACAGCAAACCCAAGGGACCTGTGTGATAGTAAATGCAACTGTTGTGGGTATACACTAATATTTTAGACATATGTTTCCGTTGAAAACAGGAAATTTCGTAGAATCATAGAATCATAGAATAGTTTGGGTTGGAAGGGACCTTTAAAGGTCATCTAGTCCAACCCCCCTGCAGTGAGCAGGGACGTCTTCAACTAGATCAGGTTGCTCAGAGTCCCGTCCAACCTGACCTTGAATATTTCCATGAAAGCTCTGTAATCATGAATACGGCAACAGAATCTCCTTCTCCTCCAAAGCCATGTTACAGCAAGCGTTAGTGCTGTTTAGGGGACTTACATTGTGTTTATGGCAGAAGTTCACAGCTTGGAGGGTCTGCCAGGTTATGCTCTTCACTAGATGCTCCGGCACCCTGTTTTAAAAAAGCACATTTTTATTTTGGCCATTAAAAATAACTTCACTATTACAGGAAAAAGGAAGAGGAGGCTTTTGAGTGCTAACATTGTACAGAGATCTCTGAGCAAAACCATCAGGGACCAAGTCAGAAAACTCAGAGAAAAAACACTAGGTGTGTTTTCTTGCTATAAGTTACAAGAAATACATAATAACCCTCAGTTCGTTGATCTTCCACTGCAGGGAACCAGTCACGCTGGCCTGCTGATGGTGGAGGCTGTTTGTACCTCTTCCCGTGTTTCAGAGCTGAGGCTGAGCTCTGCCTGCACCTCCCTGCAGAACGCAATGCTTTCCTGTGAGGTTACCCTTCAAGCATCGCAGGAGCACCAAAGGGAATGTCAACACCACCTCCAAATCCAGTCAATGCAACAAGATACAAGGATTTACGGCAGCTAAGAGCATGCCAGAGTGTCTGGCACCACTCAGTCACAGCCAGTATGAGGCCTGCCAACTGCTGACCACACATAGTGCGTGCAAGTCCGTGTCAAATCCTGTCTTGTGGCTGTGCTTAGTATCCACGCTTCCTGGCAATCCTCCTGAAACGCCAGCAGGCACTTCTGCCTCTGCAACTGCTCGGAGAGTTGGAGCTGGGGGAGTATCCACGGTATAGATGCATACTCTGACTTGCAATGCTGTCATGTCATTGATTGTCCAGAGTAGAGAGGTGACCAAAATGGGACAGGGAAGGATGTTCCTACAAGAGTATAAAGCTCTACTTTGGTTTGCATCTCCTCTCCTTCCCTCCAATGGCTGGCAAACACTTCAGAGAAAGAAAACCTCTGTTAAAGATCCAGCCCCCTCTCCTCTCTTTCAGTTACTGTGCAACAGTTCTTAAACTTCCTTGGCTGTCTGTAACGGTCTTCAACAGCCCCAGGAAAGGCAGAGGTGACAATCGTAGCACTTTCAAGCTCAAATTCAATTTTTTTTCATGTGTTTAATGCTGAAAAGCTTCTGATTCATCATAAAGAAAAAAAACCCCAAACCCAAAACCAAAACAATATGCAAGAAGCCTGGCTTTTTCTTTAAGGCACCTTCTGCTGTCAGCGCTGAAGGTCTTGTGCTGACACTGCTGTTCCAATGCTAGAGTTTCCTTGCAGAAACATCCTAGAATGATGAGAGTGCTGCGCTGACAGCCTGACGAGGGGATGAAGTTGGTCAAATGACCTGGAAACATGGTGCAAAGAGGCATGTGTCCACCCATCTTAATCCTGACCACAAAAGACTTGACCATCTGCCGTAGCAAAGATCAAAAGCAAAGTATGCAACTAGGCATTACATGTTCGTTCACACTGGAGTTGTTCTGATGAATAGAAAGCAAATGTGAAGTATTTTCTTCAAAGAGGGTTATCCTCCTCTCTTCAGATTCCAGGTGAACAGGTTCAAACTGGGGTCAAAGCTGCTCACCAGCTCACAGAGCCATTTGCTATCAGCATGCCCCATTCCCTTTCTAGAGCTCCACATCAGGGAGAAAAAGAGAATAACAGGATCTTGTTTACTCAACCCCCAAATTGTCTCCTGCAGGCAATTCATTTAGCTCCAAGCCTGCAAAATGATTTATGAACTTCTGCTTAGCATTTCCACAGTACCAAGTCACTGTGAATAATTAGAGACAATGTATTTTAGTGGGAGTGTCATTTATAATGTGTCAAAGGAACAAACCCTGTCCAGGAGAATATTCCTTCTGCCTGTGTAGCTCACAGTTTGTGCAAGCGCCTGTTTAAAGAAGAGGGTATCTGACCTGGGAGTTCACTGAGGCTGTGCGGAGAGGTGCAAGCACAGCTCCTGGTAACTCCTGCCAACCAACACATACTCCTTAGTGCTGCAGCATGGCTAGAAGTCACTGGTCTGTTATACCGGCCATCACTGACATCACTACAGACTGTGTATTTGGGTGCTCAATGACACTGCCCCGGTGCCCACAGCCTGGGTCTGCACAGCCTCCCTCAGCGATGTGCAACACACCTGGGGAGCAGCGGGAAGGAGGGCTGCGTGCCCCCAGCCCACCTGCCCGCATCCCCCCAGCAGCCCTAACCTGTTCGCAGTGAGACACAAGATGCTCCCAAGCGACTTGGGTTTGCTGCTGCCGAGCCAGCCAAAGATCACCCAAATGCTCAGGCTCAGCGCTCCAGTCTCCTTGGTGAGCAGCACTGTGCAGGAACGCACGCAGGCTCATACGCAATTCTTTCGGACGTCATTGCTAAACCACAGTAACAGAGCAAGTCCTGGGCACTGGACTGAGAAACCTCTCCGGTAATTAATGAAATTCATCTGAAAACTCTGTAGAGCAGCAACGACATAGACACCCCCTGACTCCTTTGCTTAAAGCTCCCAGTGAGAAACAGGCCACTCACCCCCGGGGGTGCTTGTCCAGCTCATGGAGAACTGTGTTGTCGCAGTATTCGAACACCAGATGCAGCTTCCGCTTCCTCCTGAACACTTCCAGCAGGTTCACCAGGTTGGGGTGTTTCAGTTGCTGTAACACACAGTGGAGGGACTGGTTAGTTACTGCACTGGGGAGTGGGGTAAAGGTGGAGGGGACAGTGCTTTTACCCACAAGGATCTCAATTCCTTGAGCTGAAACCTTTTATACAAGCACAGCACGACATGAAGAAGCAGCTCAGCTACAGCTCAGCCTGTGGTGTAGTTATTTTAGGAACTGACCGTGGGCAACAAGTCAGCTTGGCTTCAGTAAGTGCCTCTTAGAAAAGATGCTCATAGATAAAGAATTCATCACAGTGCCCACAGCTATTCCGGCAGCGCCTTTCATTCTACGTATCCAGCCTTTGACTGCACCACAATGAAAAGAAGCTCTCCCTGGAGAATAGCTTGGGAAATCACACACGGTAAGAGCCTGTAGCAGGCAAACACACATTTAAGAGAAACCAAGAGCTCCTCTGAGTAAGTATAAGCAGAAGTAAAACATGTGGTCTCAGCTTCACCAGCTTATTGCCAGAATCCGGACGGGTTAATTAGGAGAATTTTTATTGCTCCTTCTTCTTCCTCTCAATCCACTTCATGTGCTCATACTAGGGCTTCCTCTCATGGGGAGCTCAGACAGCTTCCCACCACACATAAAGCCTGAGCACAGCACGGTTATTCAAATGCACCTTGCAAAAGGTGACGGTGGACATTACTGGAACGTCTCATTTTCTATTCTTTTGCCCACGTTTTGAGGGAGGGCTCGGAGAGGACTTGAACCAAGGGGCACAACACAGTGTTCAGAAAAGGAAACAAAGAAAAGCCAGACCTAACTCAGGAATGTTATTTATTTTCAGATGACTCATGGCACCATCCCCTCTGTTTGCAGGGTCCTGTATCCACGAGGGCTTTGCCTGACCAAGGCTTTAGAACAGACACATTTCTAAGCAAGGAGGCTGGAAAGGGCATTGCCTAGGAGTTACGCTAACCCCACCTTCTAATGTGCCTCTAACCCACCTGGAAAAGCCTGCAAAGGAGAAGGAAGTGGAGAGTCAAGACTAGAGAAAACTGTAAGGGGCCTCAACTGAGGAATGCAGCTGTTTGGGGAAG
>NW_009230099.1:18914-23737 GCF_000690835.1 Fulmarus glacialis
GGGCGGTCCGTTAGAAGATCCCTACCATACCTCATTGCCAGCCTGTCACGAGTAGGAGGGACATGGCAGGGGCCATTTCAGTGCTCCAAAGGGCGCACTGTGGGACCCTTTGCAAAACGTAATTTTGTTCAAGCATGTCACTGTAAAAGCTCCTTGTAAAGAGAGACCTTCCAGAGAGCTCACTGCCTCTGGGGGACATTATACTGAACCCAAACTATACTAAGCCCATATGCTAACACACAGGATCCCCGTTCGTGTGCAGAAGGTGGCTATTCCAGTCCTGCAAACTGGCAGCAAGGAGCTGATCTTTCTAAACAGCATCTCTTACCACATACGTGTCTTGCTCCTTCAATCCTGCCCACACCATGTAAACCATCTGCCAGCATCAAAGATCTTTGTACCCATCTGGATCAAACCTAGGTTACAACCAAGATCTTCTGACCACTTCCTCAGCCCTGCACGGTGAATACTTGCACGCCAAGCGCCTTCCCTGTCTAGCACAAGGTACCCGACAGCGTCGGCAGGGGCTAACTGTCAGTGTAACCTTCTCTGCCCTGGCCATGTCTCCTGACCTCACGTAACGGACAGACTTTCTCTGCACACCCTCAGTTCCCATGGCAGGGCTGCTAGTGAAAGTATTAAACCACAAGGGAGGAGGCTTGTAACACCTCTCAAGCTTGCTATTTATCTAGTAGCATCTCCATTCTCGTCATTTCCTTAACCACTTTGCAAAAGATGATCAGATACAGAGAACGGCCTGCAAGACTGCTGAAAATCCCAGCAATGGTAGCGATTCTCTCAGGAATTGTGTGCATACCATGCCACGTATCCTGTTAAGCGTATCCACATCGAGCAAAGTACCTACTTGCCACGTGCACATTAGACAAAGTCCAGTCCACCAGTTCAGACTCCACCACAAAATTCTGACAGCTGCTGTGGCTCCGATAGGGCCCCTTCCCTCACCAGTCAAGCAGCTCCTGATAGAGTGTGCAAAGTGGATCCTTCCCTTTCCATGCACTCGGTGTGCTGGCGTATTATGTTCTCAGAGATCAGTGATAATGGAGATATCTGAGAGCAAGCTGGGCCTCCAGCAACTATACTGGGTAACAGGCACCAGATTCCCCTCTTGCTCTCAGCGGATCTGCCTGCCAGCACGCACAAACTGCCAGGCACGGCCGAGCCTGCCAGCGGGAAGGAGGCAGACGAGACAATCTCTGCAGTGCTTAGATTCCACTTTCAGAGGCAGGTGAGGACAAAATAATTGCCAACTGACTGTAAAGCAAGAAGAAAGCAAATCAACAATAATAGGAGATCTCTGCAAAACCTCTGGCAGTTACAGGTTGTTTGTACGAATCGGCCTTCAGGAGCGACTTTCACAGGAGCAGGCGGTGCCCGGGGGACAGCCTGTCGAGGCTCTGTGTCCTGGCCACCCTCACGTGTGTGTGGAGCTGGGGTTTCTGGAGGGAGAGAGCTTGGGCTTGGAAGCACGAGGTCTAGCTGAGCTGGGGATGCTGCAGGAGGACACAGCTGCGCAAACAAGCTCTTGCACACACAAGAGTGGGTTAACCTGCCGGTGCGAGGCCTGGAGAGGGTCCCCTGGGAGCAGTCTTGCCATGGCATCTCCCTGTCCCTTGCTCACAGCCATTCTCCACACTCAGGGCTCTCCAGGCAGTCAGGTTCACTGGGCCAACGTCTCTTGTGCACACAGACGTGCACACAAAGCCACCGTAAATCTGCCAGTGACCCTAACAACGTCCCAGTCTGGCGGTGCGGTGTTTCAGAGGGCAGTTTCTAAGGTTATCAATGCTGCCGGTGGCCCGTTGCTAGCAGCACCGGGATGGGCTTCCCCTCCCTGCCCCCAGCTTGGGTGACAAGGTCATGTGTCGCCTTCTGCACACAGGCCAGATGTCCTGCACGGGCTTTTCCCCAAAGTTATAAATGTTCCCGTGCTAAGATGATAGGGAGTATTTTCTGTTTTGTATATGAACACAGCCTCGCATTGCATTTTTCTCTCATCTTTGCAATGTCAGAGCTAAGAACTGTGTCAGCTTCCATACGAAGGTTGGGGAGACAACACCCTTCTGGAAACAGCACGCATCGGGTTTCCACAGCCATGGATGGGGTTTCCACAGAGACTCCCTCTGAGCCTTTCCTATGGAATCGGGATCACGCAGGGTATTTCAAGACTCTGCATACCGCCCTGCTCTCCCACCCCACCTCCCATGGCTCCTGGCCATATAAAGCTCTTTGTCTGCAAGGTATTTACTGTGCAGAATAATAATTTATCAGGTCCTACATTTTTTACTGATGAAACACTACATCTCACTACATCTTCGACAAACACTTAGTTGTTGCCTAAGCCAGAAAATACCTCAACAAACAAACAAACAAACTGTTACTATTTACAGAGAAAAAGTTGAAAAGATAGTCAAGCAGGTCTGCACTTGTTAAAATCAACAGCGCCCCGACACAAATCCTGCTGTGGCTAGCTGCAGTGGTGTCAGCTTTGGACCCTTAAGGATGATGCATTTACAAGTGGCTGCATTACAAGTGACTTCCACAAAGATTATTTTCCCTTTCAGGTCTTTAATATCATTTAAATTCTAATGCATGTCCAGCATTGTTTACTAAAATGATACAGCTACATGTAACCTGTTTGCTTCAGGTAGGAGAAAAACTTAGGCTGCTTCTCCCCAAAATCTAAAATAAATACGCTTTTTTCTTAGATGATAGCTCTTTTAGGATGGCATCCAGGCTTATTCTGCCTCTTTCTCAGTGGGCACAGAATCACTTCCTTGGCAATAACATTTACACCACTTATTTATATATAAATGCTCAATAAAAGACAAGCTGATAGCACAAAAGAGATTTGGGGAAAGGAAATATCAGAAATACCACAGCTTGCTGAAATTTTGCACTTAATTGCAAGTCTGAAAGTTACTTGGTTCCCAGCAAGCAAATTAAGTAACTCCATCGAAAGGAACACTGAGCACGAGTATCGACTGCTGCTACACAAACACCAACAGGCAGTGAAGTCTGGGAACGACGTCACGCAGAAATCAGAGACTAAGGGACTACGACTTTGGGGAAAGAAGTTTTAAATAAAATGGAACATCTTTCCCTGTGGATTTCTGTAGGGTTTTGTTAACTCCAAAATCCTAAATCATTGACTGCCTAAAAGAATGCATTGTGTCTAGTCTGAACGGCGTGTTTCTTGCAAGAAGAAGTCCTAGTGGAAGTCATTATTTTAAAATTTATGATAAGCCAATATGCTGTTAATATGGTTCTCTAATCAGTTCAATGTTTTAAAGCTATGGCTCTTCTGCACAGAAAAGAGAAAGCTGAAGATGGGGAATTGACGGAGGTGTATAAAATCAGGAGTACCCTGGAGAAAGTGAAAAGGGAACACCTCTCTCCGCTTCTTACAACACACAACTGAGGGTACTGTATGCTATCACCCAGCAGCAACAAATAAATAACAAATCAAAGGAAATATTTTTTCACACAACACACTCCGCAACACACAACTGAGGGTACTGTATGCCATTACCCAGCAGCAACAAATAAATAACAAATCGAAGGAAATATTTTTTCACACAACACACTCCTAAAGTTGTGGTACTCACTGCCTCAGGATACTATGGACACCAAATGAATACACTGGTTCAAAAAGAGATGGGACAAACTCCCAACAGTCTATGGTTGACTGCTAAGCATGAAGCAATGGGTATAAGCCCTGGCTCTAGAAACTTTGGCCAGAAGCTGGGTGTGTGAAAGGAAACCTTACCCCATGTTCTCCCTCTTTCTCCTGGGTTTCTCCTCATTTCTGCATGCTTGATGGACCCGGGGTGCGACTTACTGTAAATGTTCCTGTGCTTTTATTTCATCGGGAAAATAAACACAGAGGCTGAATGAGTGACCCATTTCTATGTGAGGATGAGCTCTCACACAGAAGTCAAGAGAGGATCAGCAAAAACATGGTGCTGCCATGGTTCACAGGTGCTGGTTCTGCGGTCGCTTCCACATGTGAATACCACTGAGCCTATACAGCCCCCAGCATTCAATACACAGCTCGATCCTCCCTGTGCATCAGACTCCGATCCCCCACAACCAGGGGCTCAGAAAGGGTGTTTGAAGGAGGAGCTGGGGCAGATGATAAAGCAGGGAGCTAAGAGAGCTGCACCCCTCGCCTGTCCCCCACCGTGTGCTATCTAGGATCGCTTTTGGCTCACGTGCTTTACACCAGCTCCAACAGTCCTTGTCTCTGGGGGGAACCTCCTGGATGCAGAGGGGGCTGCTGCCGGCCGGCCTGTTGCATGTGGTGCTGACTGTGCACTAAGGGCACGCATCGCTGTATCGGCCAGGACATCGCTGATGCCCCAGAGACTGGATCAATCCCTCTCTAAAGGGCACAGTGATGACTTTGTCGATGCTCCTCCACTACCCATGCAGAAGAAATCCACAAGCACCCTGCAGCTCTCTCTTTGCCAGGTCTCAGCTCCCACCTACACCAACCCTCTTTGATGTGTGACAGTCTGGGCTGCGGAGGATCACGTCCGTCCCAAGGCATGTCCATCCCTGGCCAAACGGGTCGGACTTTCACCGGCACCGACTTTCTCCCAGAGAAACTGACTGGCTTGGGCGGTTTACACACCGCTGCCTCACGCCCCATCTCCTCGCTTTTCCCCTCACGACGTCCCGTCTCCTCACTATGCCCCGTCTCCTCGCTTCTCCCCTCACGATACCTTGTCTCCTCACAACGACCCATCTCCTCACCACCCCCCCGTCTCCTCGCTTCTCCCCTCACGACGCCCTGTTTCCTC
>NW_009230100.1:0-4970 GCF_000690835.1 Fulmarus glacialis
GGGGGGTGGGGGGAGGAGGAGAAGTCAATGTCCATATACATTTATCTACACACACATTGTAGATGTCTGTACTATGGTTTATGGTTTGCATGTGTTGGGGATCAGTAATGCTCTTTTACTACCCAACAGTTCATGATCTGTACTCATCGAAATTATTTTTGCTTTGATACAGTATTGGTTTGAAGCTATAAAACACCAGGTCATCAATTTAGCAAAGTACACGCACACATTTTTTTCAAATACATAGGTTGATGCAGGAATTAAGTTCTCATTGTAAAGGAAATTAGGTATTAGTATCAGATCTAAAGATTCTAGATTCCTAAATTCCAGCAGATTTTAATGAGAACTTAACCCTAAAATAGAAATTAAGGACTTAAATTCTTAAGGAACACCTAGTCCTAAGACTTCAGTTTTCACAGAATCACAGAATGATTTAGGTTGGAAGGGACCTCGGGAGCTCAACTGGTCCAACCGCCCCTGCTCATGCAGGACCATCTGGTGCCAGTTGCCCAGGACTATGTCCAGATGGCTTTTGAATGTCTCCAGGGATGGAGACTGGCCACAAATGGGCAACCTGCACCAGTGCTTGGTCATCCTCACAGTAAAAAAGTGTTTCCTGATGTTCAGAGAGAACCTCCTGTGTTTTCAGTTTGTGCTCATTACCTCTTGTCCTGTTACTGGGCACCACTGAGAAGAGCCTGGCTCTATCTTCTTTGTGCCCACCTTTCAGATATTTATATTCATTGATGAGATGCCCCCTTGAGGCTACTCTTCTTTAGGCTAAACAGTCCCAGTTCTCTCAGCCTTTCCTCATAAAAGAAATGCTCCAGTCCCTTAATCACTTTCATGGCCCTTCACTGGACTCCCTCCAGTATGTCCATGTGTCCCTTGTACTGAGGAGCCTGGAACTGAACACAGCACTCCAGGTGTGGCCTCACCAGTGCTGAGTAGAAGGGAAGGGTCACCTCCCTTGACGCACTGGCAACACTGTCTAATGCAGCCCAGGATACCATGAGCTCTCTCTGCAGCAAGGGCACACTACTGGCTCATGTTCAACTTGGTGTCCACCAAGACCCCTAGGTTCTTTTCTGCCAAGCTGCTTTCCAGCCAGGTAGCCTCCAGCATAATACTGGTGCATGGGCTTGCACCCAGGTGCAGGACTTACCACTTCTACTTGCTGAACTTTATGAGGCTCCTGTCAGCCCATCATTGGAAGTTAGAAGGAGTTAGTCTAAAGCCTTCAAATTAGGAAGAATTATTCTAAAGACGTCCATCTGATGGTTTGATGGTTTTTTGTGTTTTGGTTTGGTTTTAAATACATGGGTTATAATTCAGATAAAGACTTATCAGAAAGTTTCTGTCAGAGAGGTATTGGGCTCATTGTCTTTCTGAATTTTCCTAGCAAGGATGACTTTTTAAATCCCATATATAATAACATTGTAAAGCTCAGCTTTTCTCTGCTTTTGAAGGAAATTAATGGCTTTTTAAGTTAGGAAGTAGCTTGTAAAATTTTCATTTTAAAACACTTCATGTACACACAAGTAGAAAATCTTTGTAAACACTTTCCCTCTAGAAATCACACACCAGCTTTTCAAGCATAGTAAATACATGCTCTGGAAAAAACCCAAGCATCTTTTAAGACCAATGTTTCTTACCAGATTAGGATCATAATATGCTTCCTGAGTTGGTGGAATGACATGGATCTGAGTGATGTTGGCAGGAAGAGCTTTAGAGCAATTTATTAGCATTTGTTCTAGACCCGTCAAATCCTAACAGAAAGAGAAGGAAAAAAAAAAGATAATCCTGTTTTCTCACTGACATAGTTCTAAAAATCCAGGGTGCACAGACATATCAATGTTACCTACATAACAAATTTCCACGCTACTGTTGGAAAAACAAGACTTAATATTCAGCAGACCTCAATGTAATAACTGCTGAAGTCAGCAGGACTCCCCATACACCTAAAGTAAAGCAAATGCTCAGTGCATAGTTGAACTGAGATCAGATAAAGCATGACTTAATGTCATTTTCATTTAAAAGTGAAAACCACAGCTTTACTCATGATGTCAGGACAGAATTCCCAAACCAGCAGTAGCATATTAAACCCCAAATCAAGCAAACAGAAAAGTGAATTTATAGGACAGGAAGAAGTTTTTCTGACTAAGGTACAAGTCAGGAACACACTAAAACGGGGCTGCATTCCAGCTATGCCAATGATTTTATGTGCTATTTCAAGAACAAGTTATTTTATTGGTTTGTGCTGATTCCTCTCTGTAAAGCAGAAATAGTACACTTCGTTCTCTACTGTCTCTAGGAGCGTAAGTCCTACAAAGACCATGTCTCTGTTTATCAGGTTCCCATAAAAACAGAAATGTGAATCTTTGTTTATGGTCATAGTATTTACTAGTATGACTTCTTTGCTACCCTTTCTCTCACTTCTTTCTTTAGGCCACAAGTTCCTCAGGGCAAGGACTGTCTTATACTATGTGCAAGAACAAGAGTAAGCACAGTAGGATCCCACTCTTCACAGTGGCTTTTACCAGTGGCTTTTATCTTTTCTGACAAACTCACACTAACTGCTTTCTTGAACTCTGACACCAGTGATCCATTTTTCTGATGCTGCTAGAACTCAATTTAATTGTTGACTCCATATAACAATGATGAAGTAGGACACAATGTTATATTCTCCATGTAAAATCTAAGAATTGCCAAATTGCCAAGTGTTACAGATGCTATAAGCAAGGATAAATAAAGATTTGACTCATTTTAACAGTTTTGGACTTTAAAACTGAAGTTACTCTAAAAGTTATTGGTAAGGAAAGAGTACCTGCAAACTTAATGGTAGTTCATGGATTCTCGTGGCCAACGTGCGAATCTCTCGGTCAGACAAAATGCCTGACTGGTCCGTATCAACCTCATCGAAGATCTGAGAAATGTTCAGTGGCTGGACGGCACTCATAAGATAGTAGAAATATGAAAAAGCAAACTGCATATCTTCTGAGTGCCGCACTTTGTGAAATGATGTCTTGTCAAACTCCTCAGGAAACCTATATAAGAATGTAAATTAATTTAGTACTCCGGTTTCTTAAAGTAAAACGTTCCTTACCTAAAAACAAATTCTCATCTAGAATTTTAAAAGGTCCTCAAAAGTCTCCTTATTTTAGCACAACTATCATGTTGTAATATATTCCCTATTTTCCTTTTCAGAATATAATTTTAATGAGTAGCCATCAACACATTGGAAATAGCTACAGCAAAGCATCAACAGAAAGGTAGATTTACCTACAGTTTTACATTATTCCAAACAAAGACATACTTACATATCCTGTAGCTCTTGCATAATAGTGCGGTCAATCATATGAGGCATATGAGCAGGGACTTTCCGAGATGTAAATCCAAATTTGCTGTTTAAAAGCTTATTTACATATCGAAGGGAATCAGCAAATGTATCTTTCAGCTGCCTTCCAAAATGTTTACCATCAGTAAAGTATGACATTTGTTTGAGTAATGACTCTTCTTCCTAAACAGCAAGACAGGCATAAATCCAAGGTTACATTACCAAAAAAGACCAAAAACATTAAACACACAGGAAAAATGACATTTCCACCAGGTGCCAACTCTTTCCAATATATGAAAATGGGAGGAGAAATTTTGAGTATTTTTCTTCATATTCCTTAGTTCTCTCTTTAAAAAGAAAAGATAAAAATGTCAGCTTTTCCTTAAAATTTTCATGCTTTGAGGAAAAGCAGTCTATAAAAAACCTAATATTTGTGTTCTGATACCTCACACACAAAGTCCCTGTTTGCTATCAAATTTATTTGTAATATTGCCTTTTTTTTGCTGATTATTCATCCACATTTGATAAACTGAAATCCTATGAATATAAAGATTCCTCATGCAAAATCCAATTTCAGATGAACAGAAAGAGGCAGTCTTTCAAAAACATAGCCCCTTTGCTATTTGGAGTAGTGCAAAGCAGTTGCTACCAACTGAAGCACAGTCTCTACCTTCTCTTCTAGAGGTTCTCAAAACTGCCAAAATGCTTTTGCTGGAAGCAGAGAAAGCTTTCCTACACGTTTTCTTGACACGGTCTGGATATTCAGTTTTGTTGGCAGACTTTCAATTTAAGTTTTAGAACTCAAGTACTTACCATTATACATATTTTTTACTTTTTTTTCTTTATAAACTGGATCCATATTTGCATAAATGCAATCAAAACAAAATTTAAGCTTTCTGTTCTAGTGCTATGCCTGAACAATAGCACTGTGCCAACATAAAATAAATAAAAAGTGAATCTGACTGAAAAAATAAAAAGGCAGTAGAACGGGAACAGAAATGGCTATTGAGCTTTTGCCACCTAGCTAAGAAAGGCCCAGATCATAAACAAATTAGATTTTATGTGAAAAGTCAAAAGGAGCTTTCAAAAAATCTCAGTATTTGCCTCAAAGGCAAATTTATAGATCAAATTAACAGTATTCCACTAAATGCAGAAAGATGCAACTATTCCAATAAGCAATGACATTAAGATACTCACATCAAGAAGGTCCTGGAAATACTTCTTTTTCTCCCATGGCAAAAAGCCTTGGTAACTTGCAGCATAAGACTGTAATTTTCTTCCCACTAGCCCCTCCCTTACATTTATATCCACCTGCACATGCCCTCTTCCTCCTTCCATTCCCTGTGTGTCTTCTCCAGTATCTAAATTCGCAGTATGTTTTGATTTCTGCGTTTCCCTTAGTATCAGTGCATTCAGTACTTTTTCTCGAGTTTCGTTTTTATTTCCCATGCTCTGGGCTGGAAGTGTGGATTTAGGCTTTACTTTATAAATAGGTTTATTTGTGTTCACTGTCACAACAGTTCCCTTTGTTCCTGTAAGCCTTGAAGGAACTTCTTCATTTGCTTTTATTGTTTTTATTTTGCCATCGTTTACATCTTTATGAGGTTTCTGCCAGCTGGTATGGTTCTTCCGA
>NW_009230100.1:5001-35055 GCF_000690835.1 Fulmarus glacialis
TCCATGCCCTTCTTTTCCAGGCCTACAATACTCCTTACTGTAGTTAAAAACTGGAAAGGTCTCAGAAGAGCAGCCTTGGATAGGTTAAATCCTTTCTGAGTTATATCACCATTTAGTAGTTTTAAGTCCAGGTTCTGCAGTGCTAGCTGAACCTCTTCAGGAAGGAGAGACACATTTACTGATGGTATTATCACCTCTTCACGTAGACTCTCTTTTGTGCCATTTCGACGTCTTCTGACTTTTGGAAAGCGTTTTTCTTCAGGAATATCCTCAAATATCATTTCAGCTTCTGGTATTGAAGTTATAGTTTTAAAATCAGAGACAGATTTTTGCATGGAAGTTGTGTTCAGTTTTGGTTCCTCTCTAGTATCAGCTTCAACAGCTACCTGCATTTTAAACTCTTCATCATTTTTATTTAGAAACGTAAGGTTAAAATAGATCACAGTTGCATTCATGCCACTATGCATTATGAGGTGGATAGTCTTCCATTTGTTAGCAACTGAAGCATGTCGGATAATTGGATTATCACTGTATGAACCCTCAATTCCTTTCTTGGCTATTTCGCTGAAGCTGAAGTAGGGCAGACATTCACCTTTGGGAATAACATAGTAGGTCTGATTAAGCTGAAGCGTCACCTTGTACATCTCTTCAAAGTGATCTGGGAAAAAAACAAGAAACAAAACAAATTTCTGTCAATTTGTAGTATGACACATCTTTCAGTCATTTTCACTGTAATATGCCCAGCTAGATTCACTATATTAGCAGTAAGACAGCTTTGTGAAAGAACACTTACTGTAGCTTCCAGTTTCTTGCTCACCTATCTTCAATAATGAATGACTAGAACATACTCAGACATATAAAGCTGCCGGACATGCCAGTGGTAATTCTAACAGCCAGTATAGTTTATCATTCTTTCAGTCTCTACCTGCAGAGCCTAAGTGGCTCATTATCACACGTCACTTAAAATTATGTATCAGTCATAAGCAACATGCCCATACTACATTTTTGCCACATTTTAGTAGATTAATGTTGCAACAGTTGGATTTCGCTACTACACTGCATCTTGATTTGAAACTTCCAAAATCAGATAGGCTGAATCAAACTTCTCCCTCCCACAGCAGAAGACATTATCTGTGAACTCTCACACGAACAAAACCTCGCTGCCAGCAACAGAATTCCCAGTAACACATTTGTCTGAGTTGAGATGCAGGGGAGCCTCTATTCTTCCAAACAGGCCAAATTCTTCTACTTCTTTCCCCTGCCTATACCAGACAGCACTTTCAATCACTTCATTCACTCCTTCTAGCCTTTCATATCAAAATAAACTACGGACAACTTCACAGGTGACTGAAAGTAGCCTTTGGCAAAAGCCCAGAGCCAGGCTTGAACTCGCGCTGTCAGCATCAGATTGGTTCTTTAATTTCTTAACGACTATGAGCACCATCAAGTCAGCTGTCCATATTCAGGTAAAGACTGTCTGCATAGCTGAAATGTAATTTCTCCATTTTAAAATGTAAGTCTCTTGGGGAAGGAGTTTGATGCTCGCTGCTCCGTAAAGTATCAAGCACCCCACCCATGCTTGGTCAATAACAGTTTTATTAAATAAAGCAGCATATAATATTGATTCAGGTTTAGATTAGTGAATACAAGAAACGTCTGACTTTTTTCTTCAGCTGTTGGCAGCTCTTTTCCATGACTCTGTACAGGGCATCTTAGCCCAATCTGAGTGTAACAATGAACCAAAGAGGTCAGGCAATTCACGAGAATCCCTACAGAAAGTTTATCAGTGATGTATTTTACATACCTTGGCCACAGTCACCAGCATCAAATCCACAGGAGAGGACATTGCAGGCCTGATCACAGAATTTGTCTGCTAGCCAGGAATTAGCACAACCTTGGTTACAGTATGAAACACCACTTATTCCTGCACCAAATTGCCATGGTGGTCCATTCCCAATACCTCCAACTGCACCTCCACCAGCAACATAGCGACTACTCCCACTGTTACCTACACGGAGAGAAAAGAAAAACAAAAAACCCCAGTCATTTGAAATCCTGATTTCTGAGGAAAGGCACATTTTAAGCCACAGTGTTAAAGCTAGACTGAAGAGTCGACAATCTTATTTATCACCGGTGAAATTAAAATGGGACAAATGCTAACCAGACCTCTGGGAGTGTAAAATCTATAGTGTGTACAATCTCACTGTAGAAGTTTAGGAACCAACTTAAAAGTTGCAACAAAAACTCCAACATATTTTGCCTTAACTTCAAAAAGGCAGGCAGAAAACTGATCTGCTTCTTCTCGTGCTTGCAGTCTTGACTTTACAGCCCCCTAGAGTGGCATCACTTCCTCTATCCAGAAGTACTTCCTACCCTGCAGTCCTGAAAATTCAATCTAGGAACTAATGCTGCAGCTTTACAGTCCTGTTATTATTTGGATTCCAAGTCCAAATAATATATAGTATTTTATACTATTATACAATAATATATAATAATAATAATTTGAATTTCAAAAGCCTTCCTTTGAGCTACTCAAATTTGGTACCCAAAGATTTTCCTATGCCCTACTATTTGCTGTCATTTTCCATAGAAATTTGTAGTTTGCAAGAAATAAGGTTTTCATCTGTAAGCCAGCTTTTTTTTTATTATTAAAGGAGGCAAATTTTGTAGTTACCAGAGAATGACAAATTACAGAATTATTCTTATAAGAAAAAATAACCAGTTCACTTTTTCTAAATTTAACATTGCTGTCTTACCAATGCAATCACCTCCATCCCAATCACATGCTGAGTTATTACAGGCTTTATCACAGTAACCATCTTTAATCCATGAGCCAGGACATCCCTCAGCACAATTTGGCACGGGCCAAGTCAAGTAAACCTGGAACAACATTACAGTCTGAGACAAGGACTGGCAAATAGAAGTCAACTGAGCTTGTTTCTTGGAATACAGAGGCTTAAAATAATGCCTCCCTGTGTATAGTGCCTTAAGTATTCACAAAGCTTTACAAACAGCATTTAAACCCTATCATCTGTGAAGTAAATGTTATCCCTTTCAAACAGAAGGAAGAACTGAATAATTCCCAAGGCCATACAGCAAGGCAGCAATGGCCAGGAATAGAAAGCAGGACATCTACTTCTGCAAACCACGTTCCAATGAAAATATTTTATCTTTTATCAGATAAGAAGGAGGAACTTAAGCTCTGAAATAGCTCTGCAGTTCACTTGTTCTCCTGACTCAAAATGTTTCTTCATGACTAACCAGTCATGAGATAAGCAGCACATGTTGAACATAATCCCTGAAGCATCCGATCCTCTATGATTTAAATAATTCTAAGAATTGCCAAGATAAAAAAAAGTGTGGGGGTGTGTGTATTTTCAACTGAGGAGGCATTAAAAACCACACATGTTTTCCTTTAGGCCTTATTGTTTCAAGATTTTAGCAGCACATCTCCTACTGAAACACTTACTGATCAGGTTATCACAAACAACATTGTACCTATGCTGACTTTATCATCATAACTGAGAATAACGAGCAATAAAAATGCACTAACAATATGATTTTGCAATTATATGGCTACGCCCTTAAAGATTTAAAACAACTAAAAGCCTCTTAACGTCCTCAAGTACCGAAACAGTAATTTTAGGGTAGCTTAAACTAATTTTGCACAACCCTTCTGCATGTGTACACAAGCATGCACATCTGCCTGCGTGAAATCTTTAATTCAGTGGTATCTAGTGTCTTGTGTACTTACTGCTTTAATGCAAATAATAAATATACATCTTAATTTTTTCCTCCATGTCGCTCTTGTAGACTCCTTATGCATGACTATTGCTAATGCTTCCTCAGTCTGCTTTCCTTGCTTTATCCTAGTTGTTGATAATAGGTCTGCTGAAAGACTAAATTATTTGATGTTCATGAACATGCAACAATATATCTTTTAGTAAATAATTATATATATAATTATATATAGATTGGGCAAAGATATTATGGGTGTCTGGAACAGAGGTAATTACTGGCAAATTTAGACCAGTTTGAATATCATCTGACTTCAGTGTTCCCATGGAATAATTGATTCTGGTTTGTTTTGAACATTTCCCACAGAACAAAAAGAATTTACAAGGGAGGGAAGACTGACAGCTGCCAAACATCACATCAGTCTTACTAGCGCTCCAACAGAAAGTGGCAGAATTAGAGAATGACACTGATAAACTAAAGCCCAACAGAGGAAGCATTATACTGCCAGAAACCTGTGAGTGAATATGAAAAGAGGTAATTCCGCAACCCAACATCAACACTGCACACATACAAAAAAAGACAGAGCCTTCCCTACCCTGTACCTTTGCTAACAATCTTCTAGTTAAGAATAATGAACCTTCAGAGGTAAAAGGGAGAGCAAAGAGAAATCTTATATTTGCTCTCCCTTTCAAAGTAGTATTTCTTTGATTTTTATTACAGAAAAGTTTTATATCTTCTTCTGGTAAAAAAATCCTTTCATAATGACTTACCTTTTGACCTTTAGAGTGACTGTAAAAATCATCAGGCCAAACATCCTTCCCAAACATAACATCATCATTGAGATAGATAAACTTCTGAGAGAGGCCACTGATACGATGAATGTGACTTTCAATAGCTGGTGAACTGAAGGTAGGCAAGTGACTCACATTCTGAAATATTTCCTAAAACAAAAAAGCCCCAACAACCCGAAACAGTTTCAGAAGGCAAAAATAAATTAAAAAAACCCCAAGCCACAAAAGGTCAGGTACATCTTATCTACTAAAAAAAAGTTTTATCAAGAACAAGGAGAGATATGAAAGACCAAAAGAGTGAAAATACTTTGACAAAAAAGAAAAACTTCACTATCTCATTTTCCTCACACAAAACCATTTTCAAGTCTGCTGCTTAACTCAGAAGCTGCACCTGGTTCAATGCAAAGACACAAACTCCTCTTTCACTGGGTACTGGATCAGGCCCAGTGTACACATATTTATACTTATGCAGTACAGGCTGCACAAAGTTTCAAGCAAGTTGAACCTGTTCCAGCATTCAAAAAGTCAGGATTCTTCCACCTCTTTCAAGTAACTTCACAAGCAGACAGCAACAGAAGTTGAGTTAGTATCTTGTTACCACTTAGGTTGCTCAGGGCTCCTATGGCATGTTCAGATACCAAAATTACTCCTGAATTTGTAATAAGAAGCTAATACAGTATTTTTGTTTCACTTATTCAGGAAGTTTGAAGGATTCCCTTTCTCTTTTTGCGTAAGTTTTTTAGAATGCATAGCTACTTTTTTTGCAGCCATCTTCTTAGTTCCAGTAATTGTAATCCATCCTGTCTCAACACAAGCTTATTATTGGTCCTGATAGAGTGTTTATGGATTCAGATTACATTTTCCTCTCCCCAGGTTTTTTGTACAATAGACTTTATAAGGAAATTACACATGGGTATACGTTAGCTGAAGCCTCAGTATTTAGAAAAGTGGACTAAATGAAGGCTTGATATATATTCAGTTATCTGCTTAGCCAAAATACAAAGACATACTGGGGTTTAATAAAACCATGGATGAGACAGGGAAGAGGTGGTCACTTCTACCTTCCAAATAAATGCAACCTTTAGCTGAAAGGGGATAACTGCATTTCAAAACAAACACAGAATCTTTACCAGTGGCACTTTCATGCTGGTATTTTTGTTTGTTTGGGGGTTTTGGTGGGGTTTTTTGTTTGGTTTTTGTTTGTTTGGGTTTTACCTGATGTGTCACTATGGTTATCCGAGGATTATCCAGGTTAAGCCAAGAGGGAATCTGCCCATTAGTGACGATGAAAATATGTCGTACCCAAGGGGCATGCCTCTCTATTGATCGTAATGAGTATCTCAGCTCTTCATTATCTTCAAAACGGCTAGCAGAAATATCTTCATCCTGTTTAGACTATGAAAAGAAAAAATCCTTTCTTAGATTTTAAATAGAACACTCAAGTTCTGATCCAGCTAGGCAACAACAGCGTGCTTTAGCATATGGATGCATAAGCATTTGAGGACTCAGCCATTCAAAAATAAGTACACTGATCAAGTACCATTATTCTTCTAAAGGATCGTAGTCTTGTGAATTATCAAGGTGAACAATAAAATCTTCTGACATCAATGGCTGACCACCTGGTATCATTAGGATGTCCGCTGATCACACTGCAAGATGACAGTGCCTTGTGTGATTCAGCTCTTGAAGTAAGAACTCCAGAAAAAACACACCCTTCTGTTTTCCTGGATTATGAGTCTCAGTTATTTCCTGATCTTGATCAAAAGCCAAGTTGCATTTCAAATCAGTAATATCACCTTTCAGAAATCCAGTTTTAAGAGGCTGGGCCCTTCCAAGTACATTGCATCATAAGCTGTATATAAGTGTCACCTAATACAGATACACTGAAAGTGTCATGATGCAGCAGCTCTTCAATTATCCCCCGCTCTTTCATTTTAAAGAACTTAAGCAGGAGAAAATTAACAAAACTAACCCTAATATTCACTATCAAATAGCTAAATGTTTCCATATGTTTTTGTTAAAAAAACCCAACGTTTGAATTAGGAGCTCTTCAAGTAAGTAACAAAATTAGGTTACTCTATGACACTGTAACATATGTTTCTTTTCCCATTTATGAGAACTTAATGACCTTTTCTAAAAACAGTAATTAAGGCTGCCTAGAAGGAACATTTCTAAAAGAAGTATGCCAGGTGAAACAGGAAACTCAAGAAAAATTTGAACGTTTAACAATTACTGCAGATTCTACACACTGTAATTCTCCTTCTTTTCTAATATGTACAGTAACACAGCTTATACATTCTCATAAACATAACAACTGAAAACATTTCAGCAACACCAGCATCCATTGGTTAGATACCCATTTACAAAATAATGCATAATTTCAACACGGGAAAGTATAAAGTTTGAGTTCAGGGTTTGTATTAACAAGGAAAAGTTCTCCAAAAGCCAGGTTCACAGGATACAAAAACAGACTGCAAGTTTTACTGGAGAGGGCACATTTTCTTTACCCATGCCACTTGACATTTACTGTAAAATTAAACTCTAGCAGGAGAAAAAACCCAAGATTTTAGAAGATCTTGTCTTGAAACAGACACCTTGTTATTTTATGTCCTTTTGCTAAATCAAACATCCTTGCCCGTATCAAAAGCATTCAAAGTAAACCTCCTTTCCTTACAGACATCTGTATTTTAGGTCTTCAAAATTTTTAGAAAAGAAGTATTTAGCATTTGCTCAGCATATATGATGCTGCAAAGCAAAAAATGCCTAAGAAACATATTGGGAAGGAGATAATCATGTTTGTTAATAAAGCCCTCTGTCTCCCCCCCACCATGAAGCCTGCTTATCTGCCAGTCAGAATCAGTTAAGCCTTTCAGGACTTGACTGCATACAACTTTATCAGAACATGTGCTGAGAGCAAAATTTTTCACTTAGTGGAGAACATGAAAGTTTCAATTAAATGTCACTCTGTTTGATCCTTCTTCCTCTTTTATTTCAGAATTTGACTGTGTTCTTGTGATGTTTTCTTACAACATAACAAATACTGGACTCTTAACACTTGAAGCTTCTGGAAGAAATCCCATGTTCCTTGTCATTGATGAGTTAGCCTCTACTTGCACTTTTTAAATACTACAACCTTTACATGCTGTAACAGAATTTACCTACCTGACTGACAGAGCTGAGGTCCCACAGTAAATAAGCAGGATTAAGCGTCAGTTCTTTTCCATCTATAGTCATGTTCTTCTTTGCTTGCTTGCTCAGTTCTTGGAAACCCTTAGGGTTATTCAGTTGCAAGAGAGCCACACTGGCTTCTGAATACAGCTGCAACTATACAAGCAGAGGAAATGATTTCTGGCATGCACCCACAGCAGCACTCTTCCTTTGCCGATTCCATCTTTTTGTTGTATTTTTCTTACTAGAGTTACTAATAAGAACGACTGGTAAACACTGTTTTTAAAGAACTAAAATTTTGTAAGAACACAAAAAGGGGTAGTAAAATGAGAAATGAAACACATTTAAAGATACAGAACATTTCTAGATGCTTAATTTTCACTTTGCAAAGAAAATTTCTCTTTAAGCAATGATCCAGCAACAGTAAAGCTGTCCATGTCATAAATATTTCTGGAATAGGTGAACAGTAAGTCCCCATCCATTCCCTCCCACCCTCAATAACAAAATTCATATTTTATTACAACTTTATTATATGGCTGAAAGAATAATTTTTTTTTCATCTTAATCAACCAATGCTCTTCTCAAAAAATTAAGGCCACCAATTCATCATTGCTGCCAGAAGTGTGAAATTTTCAGAATGGTTTACAGATCAACCTACAGCTCAGAAATCTGAGATACAAAGGGCTCCAGAACTAATCCATGTGGGTCTCCGAGTCCTTAACGATGGTTGCCAATACGCTGTTAAGGTCATTTCTTAGTTGGGGACTGTTTGATCTGTTTGCTGTTTTTATCTCTTGCCACTAGTTAGTCTGTATATCAGATTTCATAATGTACAGGATAAGAAGGGGTTTGCACTACACGCCCCCTCTAACAGCTAGTATAGCTTACAAATTACAGGGCACCAAAACATTTCACTAGAAATACAGCATAACCCAATAAAATGCTGTGTTTACCATATGAAGTAGCATGAGCAGACACAAACAAGCTAAAAGCAGAACTGCGCTTTGATTCTCCAAGTGCATGCATTCAACAGTCAGACTGACAACAAATGCAGTTAATCATTAACAGTATTTATTAGATACTATGCTTAATTTTTGTTCCTTCATGCAACATAAGACAAGTAAGCATGTCTACCAGATTTTCAGTTGCATAAGATCTGTAAAAGCAATTCATGTTAACAAAATTTGAATACTGTCATGTTCAAAAACAAAACCGTCACAGTTCATTTCATAATACCCTTAAGTGATTTTTTTCTTTATTTTTGATTAAATCTGACCCTTTTTGCTCATTTTAAAACAACACTTGTCCCAGAGTTAGCACCCCTTCCCTTAGCAAGACCAGCTGTCCCACTTGTGACATTTTAAAGCTGTTGATGCTTTGACTCATATGCTATTTGAGATCTTTCAATCTGACTTATGAGGCCTGCCATTAGAAAAATCTGATAAATCTCAGACCTTCCAGGGAATCATCTGAACCTACGGGTGGAAAGGATGGCTTCAGTAGCTAAATGGCTGAGGTATAGTTACGGACTGCAGCTAGCAACCTCCAAAAATATCGGTATCGAAATGCTACAGATTGCAAAGCTGCCATCAGTGGGTATGTGCTTTATTTAGGAATACAACGGTGTCACACAGTCCCTTAGAATCTGTCATTTAAAACATACGTGTAACAAACCAAAAATATTACTATTCTAGAGCTTTGAAAGCATTTAAGAACATAGTTTCTCTTTAACTTGTTTCCACTAAACTCAACAAAATAGGCACCTGTACTACAGATTCTTAACTAGATTTATTATAAACACTTCCCCTTTCCCCCCACTAACACAGCATATATGCTCTAGGTTTTTAAATATGTAACAGCCCAAGCACAAACAAGAAGTAGTGGAAAAATGTGCTCCACTGCTCAACATCAGAGTTAAGATAACCCCTGCATTGAATAGATTATTTTTATTACATCAATGTTTATTTCCACCAACACCTTTTTTAAGAAACAAGTCTTTTCATAAGCAGGGCTATCAATAAAGTTAGATTTCAGTGAAGTTATCTGGTGACATAACTAACTAGATTCTAATAAACTGCAAGCTCTGCTCCGAGCATTTTGTTGCTGGTATATTCAAAATGGAATTCCCTCCTAGCAGATTTTCTAATGTCTCACAGGTATTAACCTCCTCTCAGTGGGGATGCATGCGATTGCCCATTCCCTTGAAACATTATCTTCTTCATCCTGACAAAACATGTCAGCAGATCAAAAGGTATTGTGAAAATAGAACAGAAGAACAAGCAGGTGGATGCACAGAGTCAGCATGATCAGGTGAGCCTCTGCTTCTAACACAAACAGGCTGAAAAGACACCGTTGCAGGCACATGCCCAGATCACCACCCGTGCACATTTATATCGTGCACTTGAAAACGAGACAGGAAAACTGCATTCTCTCCACCAGGTAACTTTAAATGCAGGTTCTCCTTTGGAGCCAGTATGTTTGGCAATGCTTAGACTTACTAGACTAGGAGGCAGGCCGGATGGGCTAAGGCACCCCATGCAGAAGTAAACACTTTCATTTCCATGTTCTCAAGGTAACAGGCCTCAAGACCAGATTTTTTTCTGAGGTGGGACTTGGATGGACTCTTAACCAGTCTTTAAATTATTACGCTTTAGTTTCTTAATGACCAAAGCTGATTGTTAAGGAAAAGAGATGTTCCTTTGTTCACACTCCAGTATGGATATTGGAGAAACTCATATGCCCACATATCAAGGGAAGCAGGGTTGTGTTAAAGAGTTACAAAAAGCTTTACAAATATGAAATACTGTTGTCTTTACAAATTTATCAAGTTCCCTTTATAAGGTAATATAGTAGGAGGATCATCTCAGAGTAAAAACCAATGCAACGCCTTAGGGTTTTTTTCCTACAAAGCTGTGTGAACACACAGCACCAACTCCTGAAGCCACCTGTCTGCTCCATCAACACTGACAAGAGCAGCAGTAAGAATCCCAGACCCCCCACCCTCAAGGCAGTGAGGACAGCAAACACCCAGCATCACTGTGCCTGCAGGTTCCTATGTGGATTCTCTTCCGTTAGTAAGACAAGGTCATGAAGACACATTACAGCCCTTAGTTTCCAACATAACTTGTCCATATATGTGTGTGCATATAGATTAAAGAGGAAACAATATTTTGCAAAGGAAGGAAATCTGCAAGGTCTCAGTTCTCCCTGAAGCAATCAGGATATTAAATTTTGAAGGAAAGTCATTTTTCTCCAAAAATCTTCACCATTGTATACTACTTCAGTGAAAAAGTGTTAGCATGATAGCCTCTAAAAAACAAAATCAAACAAATCAAATCCCCTTGCCCTTTCAATCCTTCCCTTGTCAGTCTTTACATCACTACCTAGTTTTTAAGTCACAAGCATCTCTTTTAGGCTGAACAATAATAGTTTTCTTTAGGAATGTAACTAAGGGGGAAAAGCAAAAAAGTGAAAAAAAAATTTTCAGTTGTTGTTCTTCATGTATAGGTACAATGTAACATCTTTACAGCCTTTAAAGAAATACGGCTTAGCAGCAGACAGCTGCACAACCAGAGTAACACCTCCATCTGGTGGCTTACTAATGCACCGTTAAGAAAGCATGGAAAATAAAAAGCAGCCAAAATATAATTTTCAACCACACCTGTCATAACACACAAAAGGTAAAACAACAAATGTGATCAGCAGACACACTGCTGCTTACCTTTCATCTGGAAATAAACTTCCATATCATTACATTACAGTGCAGGCCATAAATATAAAAATTCAGTAGACTGTAACATACGTAATTCATCTTGGAAATTGAGTCATTATATATTAAATCTTCACAATTTTGCCCCCTCTAGTTGAGCTCAGCTGCTTTTCTCAGAGATTTTTAGATGTTTAGAATGAGAAACACCTGGCCCAGATGTCCAAGCAATTTCTGGTCCTCTTTGGATTCAGAAGTGATTTCAATCAAACAAACTAAAAGCAATCCAATTAAAGCAGCAGTATCAACGTTCAACACAAACACACCAACAGCCACACTCCTCCCTTTCTCACCTTTCTTCCCTTCTAACAGCAGCATTGTTGAAATTTTTTATTATTATTTCTTTACTTCCAGCATTGCACTAAGAAACAGCCACTTAGGGCATGCAGAAACCCCTTAGACATCAGCAGGCAGCTATGCGGCATAAGTCTAGCCTAAACTCAGGTGCAACTTTCTTCCTCTCCACCGGGTATCTCACACCACTTCACAGACCTTAGATTCCAGAGTGGTAACAGCAGAGGAATTGCTGCAAATTTCAGTGGAGACTGTAAACAACCAACCTTTTTTCTACTGAACTGTAGGATTAACCTAGCATCTCTCTCTTTGGCAAGGAGAAACCCACACTTAGTTATGTTTACCATAACTGGCTACCTACAACATCCACTGAATGAAGAACTGATTCTGAGCTAGGATCTTAGGAAAGGCTTCTATAGAAACAACCTCATCCACACTTCCCATGTAAAAATTTTCATACTTGCAAATAAAACATTTCTTGCATTTATATACGTACATTCCATTGTAGGTATAACATAAATTGCTGCTATCAAAAGTAGGGAACTGGCTGGAGAAGAATCCACTGCTATGACCACATAGGGTACAATAATCCCAATTTAATTGTTCTAAAGCATCCACCACCAGGAAAAGAAACACAGACAGCAATGATGACTGGATGGAGAAGTTGCAGAATGCTGTGGCTATCTGAGAAAAGTTGTGTTTATGCAGAGGTATGCCTAATCAAATTGCAGAAGAGGAGCTCTTAGGAACAGATAATGAGCTGATCACAATGGTAATGTTTATACAAAGATAAGAACACACTAAGGAAAAGAGAATCAGCACAAACAGAAAGATTTGTGATCAACTGGATGACACATGACTGACAACAAGGAGAAAAACACAACCAAGATAGGGTAAGGAAAAATCACGTAGAAAGATAACAGGCACGGGATGTCACTTCCATAAAAACAGACAAGGAGATGGGGGATATATCTAAGACACCCCAGAGACACAGCCTTTATGTTCACCTGGACAGCAATGCAAAACCACAGAGAAACTATAGCATTTTTAAGATTTGCTAAAGAGTTAAGCTAGTGATCAGCTTGGATGCAGACAACAGATTAGCCGGATGCTTGGACATGAGAAGCAGAACTGAAACACAGAAAGAATCCATCCATCATGGTTTTTGTTGAACTAATACTTGCTAGGAGGTCCTACTGGAACGGAAAAAAGATGATGAAAAGGATCATCTGATGAAACGGAAAAAAAATGACCGCAATCAAAAAATTAAGGTCCAGACAGAATCGTTCCAGAAGTCTTAAAACCACAAGATAATAAAAAAACCAGCAGATGGCTCAAAAGTAATTAGCAGAAATCTGGGTATTTCATTCTTCCAAGGTGTCCATGAAAGATGGAAGGTCTCCGTTATAGCACAAGAGACACAGGCTAGTCTACGAATAAGGTCTGTGCTTGACAGATTTACAGCAGAAATCCTGGAAAGAATTATGAACTTCTCAGTGCTGGAAGCAAAAATCCACACAGGAGTATTAAGAAGAAAAAGCACCAATACTGACTTGAACAATAGTTAGATAATGCAATTAGAGAAATAACCACAACTAATGAAGTTAGAAAGTACCTGGGGAGAGCTGGGGAACAAGGAAAAAAAAAAAGAAAAAAAAAACCCCACAGCAACAGGTATTCTTACACTAAAAGAAATAAGTTTTAGCAGCAAAAATATTAGTACAAGCTATGACACCAAACATCAGAGGGAAGAAGAGAAGGTGGTAGAACACCAAGGTCATAAAGATACTGAAGGGTCCAAGAAAGACACGTAAAAGTTACTCTGACAAAGGAACACCAAGTGTTAACGATACAAGGCACCAGAACTCAAAAAAAAAAAAAAAAAGTAGGGTACTATGGGTAAAAGAACTGATTTAAGTCAAAATCATTTTGGAAAAAGAGCATAAAGCAACATCTGCTGAGGGACAGAGAATGAAATTCCAAATATTGTTTGAGCAGGGAACATTCCTCAGAACTATGTTACTATGAGAGCTTATATTCATGATGTTCGACCAGAGAACAAACATTGCCTAGGATGGTGCTCCAATTTATTCCCAGAGGTAGAAGCAGACAGACTTCTTTTCCACCAAATAATCTCTGAACTGACAGAGGCAATATTATTTCAGACACCAATTTGGTAATTAATGAGAACATTACAGAAGAGCTGCTCCTAGAAAATAACCCTAGGTCAGGAAAACATGAGCTAATTGATTTTAAATTGAAACAGAAAAAAAAATTAAGGAACATCTTGTTACTAAATTTCTTGAATGCTAAAGGGCAAATTTAACAAATTAAAAGAGCTGGTAATTGAAGTCAAAGGTATTCTGAGCTCTTCAGCTCCATCAAGTCAAATGTGTTAAAACTATCAGGAACCTGTAACTTAAGCTGTGGTGAGGAACTAGAAAAGGCTCCAAACACAAATAGATGAACCTGCACTCAAAGAAGATTCTTCAGATGGCTCAAAGTCAGGAAGCATTCAACTACTAATGTTCCTCATGCAAACCTGAAATGACGAACCTAGCATCTCAGACAGCAAAACTGAAGTACCATCTCCTGTTGGATAACAATCTCATTTTTCTACAGGAAGCACCATTTCATTAAAGCAATTAAAAAAATACCCATAGCAGAGACTGGCAGATTGACCATATGAATATCCACTGCTATTTAACCAATGTGCCACTAAGAAAGAGAAGGAAGGAGTGCCTTGGCCACACCAGAGCACATCTGCCATCACTTACGCAAACTAGCGACAGATTCATGACAGCAAGACAATTTTATGAACAGCACCAATACACAGCAGTGGAAGGATGCAAGGGAGATTACGTAGAAACGGTGGCAGCACTATTTGCAATGAGCATAATCCAGCACACAGCAAGTCTCTGATGGTCTGCCAGCCTTGGGTTAGCTACATACTACATATTTGTCACTGTGTAAAAAGTTCTGTTGATGCCTCATTTAAAATGCTCTACAAAACTCCAGTCAATCGTGTTGAAGACAGACAAATCCACAATGGAAGTGGCAGGGAAGGGCTGTCAGAAGGATGAGAGGAATGGAGAGCCAATGCTGTGGGATGAGCACTGCCTGATTAACTTAGCAAAAAACAAAAGCTAGGAAAAGCCATAGCCACTCTTTATGAATACACTAGAGACACAAACAAAGGCAAAAGAAAAGAGCTATTTAAGCTTAAATAACTGTTTAAGAACTCTCTCTATTAAGCTGTTCAAGAGCATGTAGGAAGAGAGGTACAAATGTGTTTACTTCAGAAGGTTTTTACCATTAGTGAGACTCTAAGACAGCCTGCTAACACAAGCTGAGACAAGAAAGAAGAAATTCAGCTTGCATTAAGTTGGAGTGTGACCAGCCTATAAAAGGGGTTACACAATATCGTTTCTGCAATAGCAGAATACATGATTTGTTAACCCAGCCTGCCAAAAAAAGGCAAGTAAAGGAAGTCATGCTCATTCGAGCACCAAGAACAAGCTGTAAAGTGAATTAGCACATCCTATAGGTGGACATCAGACTAACGAAGACAGATTACCTATGGATTGACATCCCAGAGGGAAGAAAAAAGCTAAGACGCTACATAAACAAAATTCTGCCACATTAAACAAGCCAGTGTTATAGTATACTTCAGCAAGACAACAGCCTATAGCAAATGACTGAGAGAAACTGATAAGGCTGGTACTTTTTAATCAGTTTCAGGCTAGCAAATCTAATGCCTAATAATTCGCAGTCACAGAACGGACAATTGGTCTTTTGAAGGCAACTATTTGAGTCAATATTTACTACTCTTCACAACTCAAGACAACAGAGTCACACAGAAAAACCAATTACTATCAGAAACATCCTAAGTCTCCTAGGCAGGCGAGATCCCGTATGTGAACCATTCCAGAAAACCAACACAACTAAGTTATTCTTGCCTCCAGACCCTTACCAGTTTTACTTTAGAGGCCAGGCTCTCCGGTAGTTTTGTTCGTAGCTGATTTGTTTCTTTGAATGTAGCTGGAAATCCACTAAGGAAGGCCAAGTCTTGCATTAATACTAGACCTGGAACTTCTTTGTCTGTAGTCTAAAACAAAGAAAACAGGGTATAAAGACTTTTTTAAACTTACAGTAATTCACATTTATCTGTCAATCCTTCATCAGGTGGCAGATTTAATAGTGTACATTTTGTCTCTTAACCCAAACCTCAAAATTGAAATAAGGGTTATTTTAAAAGCTTTCATTTCCTACTACATATGAGTTATGGAAAGAGAATAGCACAGAAACACTTTCTAAAAATGTACAAAAAGTTTAACATACACAAAAGCTAATCAACAGATTTTAAAAGTACATACCAAGTAACCCCTCCATACTATCTGTTTGCTGTTGTCTTTTAACATTCCAGAATGGGCAGCTTCAGCTAGAATAAATAAAATGCATTGCAAATCAAAAACTGAAAGTCACTTCTTCTGTGTATTCTAGTAACTAAGATATACTTTTGCAAATTAAAAAGTTTTGGTTATTTATGGTGTGAAGAGTTGTCTTTATAACTGGTAAATAATTCTTGGTGCTAAAATAAACACCAGGGGTTGAGCTAGTGGGTGGTAGTGGTCGGGCACTACATAGTAAACAAATTGAGAAGCCCATACCTGCTTTAAGATCCTACTTATACATGCTGAACACATGGATAATTTTGTTTTAAGGTATGCAATCCTTTGAGCAAGGACAGAACTTATTGCACAATATTCAAACTAGACTTCACAACAATTAAAAGAAGATTTCTAAAACTAATCTTCCTCAGTCTAAACCTCAGTCTTCTGAGATTATCAGTGCAACACAGATATTCAGATATCAAACCTGTTTTGCAACAGTCTTTTAAAGCATGGAACTCTAATCATCTGTAATCAGTTGTCTGGGAGGTAAGCAAACAGTATCATTAATGTCATCATTTAGAGGAACAGACTGAGGGCAAGAGACAGTGAATGACTTGCTAAAGTCAAACAGAAAATTAGTGGCAGTCAGTATTGGAAGGAAAAAAAAATAATTACTAAAAAGCTTCATCTAGAAAACTGGGTGGAATCTTACTGGGTGGAATATGTTCTTACCGTCCTTAGGGCTATCAAAAACAATTACTGTCACGTTGGTAGAAGGATTTTTTGGTTTTGCTACAAAGAACATATTGTTAGCAGCTTGTAAAGCAGGATGAATGGACAGCAGGTCTTTCAGTGTGACGTTGGTAGGCAGCGCAGGATCCAGGACAAGCATTGGCACTTTGATGCAGTGTGTCAGCAAACACTCCAGTTGCTTTTCACTACAGCAAAATACCAAAGGTATATTTAACACTAGTAGAAAATTAAAGACAAAAATCAGTGTTAGATGCAATCAGAGATGTTTTTGTAAAATCTGACCAATTATTTCTAACGTCTTCTGGGGCACAGGGAAATTACTAAGAGCATGCTTATTTTGCTGCAGAAGGCGAATATCTGATTGTTACAGTTTAGTTCATACCCATAACTGTTTTCCCAAATGTTTCCAAGATTTCAAAGTTTGCCTACAGAGGAGACCTGATAAAGATCTCTAAATAGCAGGATGACCAAGCCAAATGAAGAATGGGATAGACCAGGTCCTGCCACTTCCCGGCAGCAGAGGCACAAGAGGCTTGGACCCTCCACAGACAATTACTTGCAGTGCCATGTATACAAATGGCAGGTGAAAGCAACGTTGAAAAAATTTTCCTGTTTTTGAATTATAAAACTCCAGGTACATATGCATTAAAAATCCACACTTGGAATAGGAACTACGCCTAACCAGTGACAAGGATATGCTTTCTGAACTTCAGAAATTGTCACATTTTAAGAAGCTCGTTCATATATGTCACAATAACATTACTTTATTCAACATATACATTATCGTGCTGTCAACTTCTCTTGAAGTGACAGAGAAGGAAAGCATGCACAGGCTACAGAAAACCAACCAACCTCCCAAACCAGCATCTACTTTCAGCTAACAATGAGTAGGATATCTTTTATTCCAATTTATGCCCAAAACCACAAAAACTCACCTCTTCTTTGTTGGTTCTGTTGTATTCTTTCCAAGGATTTCCCTATTACAAAATCGAAAGAACTACATTAAATAACACTGAGTTGCCAATAAGGAATTTAGTCTAATTTCAGATTGTTAATTGAGTCAGGGACACGTTGTGAAAGCACTGATAACCCAGTTATAAAACTGCCAAGGCCCCTGCCACTAGCCTTGCCAAGGCGAGCACCGGCTGACACACATGCCCCTCACTGCTCACCCTCGTGCAGTGTAGCTCAAAAATTCTTGGTTGCGCTGACAGCTGTGGCAGCAGGACTCCTTTTGCTAACAGGATTTTCAGGGGTTATTATTAGACTACTTAATGAAACTGATGTTGATATGAAAAACACTGGTAAGAAACCAGGATGAAGTAACCTGAAGCTAGGCTGACTTGATCGTTTTGCCTAACATACATATTCTGTTAAGGTCTATCATGCATTTGCCATGTGCACATAGAAGCTAATGAGGATTAATGTAAAGGTAGTGCAGTGCTGATGCTAAATAATAATCATATCAGAAGGGCACCCTCCTACACACACCAACAGAAAGAGAACCACCATCCACCAAGCTACTCTCTCCCACTGAAGAATAAAGCACCTGGACCACGACCAGCTCAATTCAGGCATAACAACAAGAAAGTTACAACTTACTAAGTTTTGCTATACAATACAAAATATACACTCATTAGCAGAGATTTAAAGCATCCTTGCCTTTGTCTTCTGCAGTTATCTTGATCCCATGAAACAGCTCTTTTTGTAACACTGCTAACCGATTTCAAAGTACGTGAAAAAAGTTATCTACAAGGGAGAGAACCAGGTGCCCCTGAAGATAATGAACATGGCATGGACATGAGTCTTACTGATAAGCTTGATATCAACTTTCCAAATCATCATTATGGAAAAAAACAATATGTGTTTCTCCCTTTGTAAAATAGGAATCACAGCATGAGTGATGACAAAGCTAAAACCACTCACATTTGCTATATGAACTGCTAGGAAAAGATTAGTATAAATTTGAAAGCTTTTCAGAGCAGAGACCATGTCTATGTTTGAATCCATTAAGTTTAAACATCTTAAAGTTCTACTAATACTTTCATTGTTTAGGTAGCAAAACAAAGTTGCAGAATTTCACTTGTGATCACATTGTCTGTAGTACCTAAATTGCCAGTCATAACATGCCAAAAATCAGATCAATCTGCTCACTTGGGGATTTCAGATTATTCTGAATTAAACTATTACAACCTGTGAAATATAGATTTGTTCTTCCATTTAGCGTATTTTCTGGCCAAAGCAGATCACGTGACCACAAAGTTGCTTATTAAGAACTAAATCAATGGTTACAAGACACAATCCAAGGTATCTGCAGCAGCCTGTATTTGAAGCCTTAGATCAGTAATTTTGCAGAACAGTATAGCACAATCTGTAACACCAAATGCAGCAATACAAGTCTTTCTATCCTTAGTTAGAAGGCTGACTCATACCTTTATAACATAAGTAATTTATTTTCCTCTTTCTCAGTTTCAGTGTTTGGGAGACTACAAATCTAACTTTAAAAAGGAGCCTTTAAGAAACATATACTTAAGATTTTATCAAGCCCATTATAAAAAGAAATACTGGGGGGGTGAGGAGGAAAAAGGGGATGAAGAGAGGTTATACATTTGAGATATAGTTTTATTATTATTATTTATAAACTGAATTATAGAAATCAATATCAAATGACATACACAAAGCAGAGTTTTCTGTGTGGCATTTTACAAATTCAAGACAGAACAGCCTTAATTAAATTATTATGCTTTGTATCTTAAACAGTTTTCTGATTCGACAATACTTCATAGCTAAATGTAGAACTAAAACAAGGTTTTGAGAATAATCAAATGAAGTGAGAAAATGCTCTTTGAATTTTCATGTTGAGTAACATGGGAGAAAAACAAAGAGGGCTAATACTGCATTAGATTGCAGCTGTCACTTAAAGGGAAAAAATACATAAGATTACCTCATTATTTTCTGTTCTTCCTCCATCTGTTCTCTGACCTGTTGCAATTCTTTGATCAGTTCAACATCTGTGCCGTTCACCCAGGTGTATACCACATCAATCGGCATGGGTAAACAAAGCCTACATAATTTAAATGAAAGCTACATGAGCTGTTTAATATTACAAGTGTTTGTAGCATCCTACGATAGCAATTTCTGTCTAACAACAGAAATACTTGCTGTCTGGGCTGCAGACAAGACAAAGCAAAAAGCTTCTCTTTAGCTATATATATCATCTCTTAATTATACACAAGCCTTTGACAAAGCAGCACCGACATAAAACCAAAAAGGACGTAAAGTGGCAACAGCAGTTCAGTAACTAAATGAAATCTGAACTTTATGCTCTAAATTTCACTGACATTAACCTATAACCCAACTCCTTTGAACCCATAAAATATTTCACAAATCAGTACCAGCATCCAGGCACATCCTTAATTCACCAATTACATTAGACAGGACACCACGAAGTATAAAGACCTAAATCATACTTGCTGTTATTTAATTGCACAGAGACAGTAAGATCTCCGCAGGACCAGGTATCTATCCTACGAATGCCTCTTAGATATTAGTAACAGGGCATTTCATAAACCAACAACCTAAGTAGGGTACATGAATTCAGACTCTAGACACAGCAGTCAAATTCATTCATTCAGACACAATTTAATATCCTGGAGCTGTTTCTGGACAGTTACAGATTCCCTAGCATACCTAAGGCAGAAGAAAATAAAAGGTTTTGGGTACTTTTTTTTCTATTTGTTTATGATAATCTCCTCTCCGAGGCCCACAGCTTTGTTTCAGCAGGTCCTCCAGGCTGCTGCCATAGGTGAACTCTCAGTCCCAGACAGCAGGAGGATGCCCCAACTATTATTTTCAAAAGTTCCAGTGTCAAGCTATTCAATACCTTCCTAAACTGTAGATGGCCTAGCAAACATTGAGCACTTCTCTAATGCTAAGATCCATGGGGTCACACAATGAGGTTTCCAAGGAAAGGTGTTCCCTCCCCACCCACTGCATCCTTCATAAAGCATTCAAAAAGAGACAGAGCTTATAGGTGAGTACCTCCTCCACCTTCCCTTGCACAGTATGACATGCAGACAACTTCCACTCAGCCTCATTTTCTGCTGGCTGAGATTCAATAACTGAAGCACAAAATTCAGTAACAGGGCAGCCAGTAGCCGGTCACAGCACAATAGACAGGAACATTTTGTACTTAATTCATCACTGTTCCTAACTGAGCTACAACACTTAGAGGATAACGATGGGTCAGTCTGAACATCTAAGAAGAAGAAACGCTGTCTTCCCCAGCAGCATCACCCAGAAAGTCTCTCTCACCTCTGACATGCAACACTCTGCAGGAGGCTACCCTTTCAACTGGCAAAAAGGTCAATTTACTGAATACAACTACCCTTGTAATCAGTTATTTCACCTCTTTCTCGGGAGATGACACTAGCTTCTCGTTCATTAACAGGTGCAACTCAAGGCACGTTTTGAAATAAAAAGTCCTCCACAGGAGTAGAAATTCAATGGTAGGAGCTCTTCCAGCTTTTCTACATTTGTTGTGATCAGTTAAATTATTGGATTGACAGTCCCTTGAAAGCTACAGCCAGGACAAAAGTGTTTTAGGTGGAAGCACCTGACTCAAGTCAGCTGATTTAAAAAATGCCCAACCCTCAGTCTTCTGGGCAAAGTGCAGAGTTTATTTACTCAGGCTTCATTGAAGAACATAAAATGTAAAAAAAAAAAGCCTCAACTCCAACTCTTTCTAGGGTACGAGGCAATTTTGACTTCTGTGAAACCTCTCCCCAATTTATCATTTGCTAAAAGCGTGTTTCTATGCAATGGCACATATAACTATGTATTTGCTACACTTAATTTTTAGCATTGAAATGATGTCACATACAGCCAAATGCTAATAAACTCCACAGAGGCAAGGCATTTTTGGTCAGATGCAGGTATGTCAACTCTGAACTAACCCTGGCATGGCAAGCTTATTCTTCATTACCAGTGGCAATAGAGACTAACAAAAAATGCTATTGAAGCAAGTGAACTGTTTGCAGATCCACTAGTCTAATTGCTTAAAATTTATCCAAATACTTAGATAAATTTTCTTAATGCATTTTTACAGCATACATTGTTTGAGAAAGTAGTGGTTATCAAACATAATAATAAAAACCAGATATCATACACAAATCAATTTGTTGCTCTCAACTAGGATCAGTAACACTGTTAAGATTTCACCTTTTTGGTCTTTGCCAAAGCTTTCTGAGTTGGTTTCATGGCTTCTTAAAAAGTACTGAGAGTTTATATTTTGAAGAGCATGTAGTGGCATTTTGCTTTAAAATTAAAAAGGAACAGGAGAGCCACTTCTGCACTACCCTTCTCAAACAATACTTTTAATATGCAGAGTCTTTTGCAAATTGCTCAAGGTCAGAAAAGATCAAAAACTATCTCCTTCAAATTCTGTAGCTGCATTTCTCCTTCACGTGGATTTATGCATTTGGTCTTCATCACAAATACCAGTCTGGCAAACAGATTAAGCCCAAGATGAGCTGCCTAAATGGGAATTATGTAACACCTTTATACAGAAAATCAACTGTCCTATTTGCTACTGATTTTAATATCAGCAAACATGGACTTTGGAAACTTCCTTGGAGACTCCCAGACAATTAATGAGGCTTGTTTTGGATATTCCTTTAGATTTTCCTCTTTCAGAAACATACCCATTTTTTACTTGCAAACCTAAAAACATCAATAGGATCCTGCTTGAAGACAAAGCCAGAGCCACCAGCTCTCCCAGATAGGACAGGAGAACCTGTCATGTGCTGCCTCTTCCATGCACCTGCTGGGAAGCATTTTCCGTACCCATGACGTTTGTTTACATACGAGAGCCGTGCTCACAGCTGAGACCGCAGCTAGAAGACAAAAACCTCATTGTCTCAGCGTCCACAGTTGCTGAAGGAGTACAGCAGCCTCTGGATCTCTCCCAAGCTACCATATGGTGATCTCCAAGCTTGCTGAGCCTCTTTATGAACGAGCGCAAATCTATTACGCCCTTAAGCTTCCCACTGTAAACCTCCCAGCCCTCCTGCCTGTTACATCTCTGTAATTGCCCACCAACGGCAACTCAACTGTTCCATTGCTATCCCCACTCCAGTACCTCTTGGCTCCCTAATTTGTGCATCTTTTCCTTTCTCCAGCCTCACTCTGCTCAACAATTAATGGCTTCCCAACCACTGATGGCTCTCACTTCCTGCACCATACTGAAATCAGTTTGTACATTTCAAAAGCTGAGGATTGTTCCTTCATATTTTGCTTCCATACATATTTTGGAGTTTTAAATATGATTTGCCCACGTCCTGGAATAGCAAAATTACACTTCAGCATTTGCCAAAATGCAGAATTTGCTGGTGGAGAGAAATAAAATAGAGTTCTCGTCCAAGACTCTCATGCATGCAACTCCATTATTTAGTTTCCTTCTCTCCCTTTTATTTTCATAGAAAACTAAGTACGTCTTCAAAAATGGGTTTGGATGAGGTGGCTTGGTAAAAAGCCCTGGAATTTCTACTCCACTGTCTCAAGCTGCGTAAGAGCCTGGGCAACGTAAGTAGGAAGATGTGACTACCTGGAAAGTGCAACGGCTGGGACGCCAAAGGGCATGCAACAGGAGGGAAAAGCAAACCAAAGCAATTGCTAAACTTCAAAGCAAAACAAGAAGTCTCGCTTGGTCTGGCAGAGAACAGCATAGGTGTAACTAATGATGCTAGCAACATCACTGTTTTTACATTACTCAGGAAGAAGAGCTATCCGACTTTATAATCATAAGGAGCTTGTCCACATGCACAAATTTGTCTACATTTTACACCGAGATTTTCTTTATAAAAGTTTATAACACAACCGTTTGACAAGAACAGATGTTTTCCTGCAAAGCTCCTAGAAGATAACACTACTTTAATTCAGTTGAAGGTCCATTAATATTTCTTAAAGGCCATGCAGCTTCTACTTTCCACTAAGCAGTGGATCTGCTTAATTTCCAAACCAACAAGCTCCTGAATTCTGAATATTTTTCTCTAACACTAAAATAAGAACTGATTAAAATTAATATATAAGCTAGGATCAAAACTGGAAGTTCACAATCCTCAGTTTATGTAAAAACCATGTGACACTCTACATGCTCCATTGATATCAGCCTTAAAAACTCCATCAAACCACCACTGATACAGTGCATACTGCAAGAAGGGGTCTATTACTGTTTGATAATAAAAACAAATTGAACCCTTGATAAGAGGTTAATTTCTAAAAGTTAACAGATGCCTAAAAGTATTTCTCCGCAAAGACTTTTTGTTGACATTAATTTTTATGGGAAGTTGGTATCTGCACACAAATACCACAACAAACCTCTCTGTCAGGCCTGACATAAAAGTATTAAAGGCATATGGGTGAACTAGAATAATGTAAGCACCCATCACGAAAACCTTAAGCTTTTGCTCAGGCAGCCAATAGTTCCTCCCCAGGCACTGGATTTTTTGCTCACAATTCACAGAAATTCAACACTAGCTAAGGAGTGCTTTACACAATCAAAATGAAGTAAGAAAACACAATGCAGAAATAGGAACTGACCATACCTACATCACAACAGTAAGATTTGCGATTTTGTTTTGGACAAACTCAACCATTTTATAGAAACACTGTACTTAATTATCACAAAGTCATGCTTTTGAGTACTGACAGGAACTACCATGCTTTCACTTCAGCACATGCAGAAACATGTAAACATTAAGCTAATCATCCATATGAGCTGTATCACTCCGCTTTCATCTGTCATCCTTTGGAAAATGGGGAAGAGGAGTAAGAGATGAGACTATAAAAGTGCGTAGCACCATGCAACATACTTTTGCAGTTTCTCGCACCAGCTAAAGTGTGACAAACTGATCTGATCATTTCTACTGTCCCGTGATTCAACAAACCTCAAGGCAGATTAAGCATCTGCTTTCAGGGTGGTTGTTTTTTTTTCCAATCAAGTGTATCAACACTAAGAGTCAGATGACTTAGTAGCTTCTTCCCCCTACCAATTCACTGTCCACTGACTTCCTGAGCAACAGACCCCACGACCATTCAGACACAAACAATGAAACCACAGGAAGTCATGTAGCAATTAACACAATTGAAACAAATGATCCATGTGACTTGGTTTCCAACTTGCTGTGAGTGACTTCTCCCATGTACTCAGCTTTAAAAAGCTTCTTCTTACTAGCTTTGTGACTTCTCTACTAAATAATGTCCCTCATGAGATGTCAAAGAAAATGTAAGGTAAATGAAAAATAACTTTTCAAAACACTGAAAGTTGGAATTTTAAGCGCACAGGAAGAGTACTTACAGTTTCTACCTTAACATGGAAAATATGTCCTCTCTTTGTTGTTAATATTATCAACCATTTTGATGTTTCATTAGAGACTGGATGAATTAAATGCACTTAAAATGTAAACTGTGCTATATGACTAGAACTTCCAAATGCCAAACATCTTCCAAGCTGGGATAATAAGCACTAACTCACAATTTTAAAACCAGTAAGTTTAAAATTGGCTGCAGATTTAGAGCCCATACAATAAGGTCCTACTCAATAGTATGTTACTTCGTCTAGAATATTTAAGTATTTGAAAATTCACTGAACAGTAAAATGTGCAATACTGTCAACTGCAAGTAAAGCTCACCGATTCTGAAATGATTTGCCAGCAACGTTGTCTCTGTATGAATCAAACATAACATGATACTGGTCTCTACTCCACTCCAAGACAACCTGCAAAGAAAAAAAAACAACTTGATGTCACCGTCTTGTAACATTAGACACTTACATTTCTCCTTTTGAAATGTTTAATCACAATCAATTTGATTCAAATTGATCTTCACATTCATGCACAACTGACCAGAACTTAATCCAAACTAAGTTATTACACTGAGCCAGCAACCAGACCCAGAACTTAGAGCACACTTGATCTAAGCAAACTTTTTTTTCTCTGCAAGAAAGGATTTCATGTTTTACGGACACACTTTTTAAGCTACTATTCATTTTGGTTACCTCCACCTTGTCTCTTAGCCTTTGAAAATTCAGCAATCTTTTCTCAACAAACATACTTCAATACAAGCAGGACACCCCCACCCCTCCACATCATTTTCCTTGTCTTCCTTTCTATTCTCATACAGGACATATTGAAGTATACACACCTCTGAAATCTGAGCTTTGCAAACCCACAGCCAGGCCAGGGCATATCAAATTATGCAAATTAACCTGGCCACGAACTTAAAACACAATAACTCTAGCCTTACATTGCAGCCAGACTAACGCAACAGCAAAGTACTTCTGCGGGCTGCAGCCTCTCTTCCATCCCCCTGCATTTCTGCCACCCCCCTTTAGCTTGACACGAGTTCACCCAACATGCAGCGAGCCAAGACAAAGAGCTAAACCAACAGAAAGATGAACCTTCAAAAACCAAAGCACTTTATCTTCCTCTACTTAGTTGCAGGAGCAGACGAGAAACGGTGGGAATGCACAGCTGAAGGCAGGGTTGTGCTCCCCACCTTCATCCAGCCATCAAGGTCACTTGCAGCTAAAACACCAAGCTGCACCCACCTTAATTGCCCTTTGCCAGCCGTCCCGGGCGTATTCATAAATTCAATTCCCAGGCGTATTCATAAATTAGCTATATGGGAAACCAATCACAAGCCGATTCTTACTTTACGAAGCCGCAAGTTCACATTCCATTTCTATACTTAAGTGTACATATACACACACACACACTAACCAAAGGCACATAGTTACATTTCCACTACTAAAAGTATCAGATCACTGTTCTAAAGAGAAAAAAGATTTTTCAATGCTAAAAAGGCTTAATATGCTTTGATATAGCAAAAAAGCATAAGTAATTTGAGATAAAAATAATATAAAACATTTAGGTTCTACTCTGAGATAAACTTGCTATGATATCTTTTACAGTGAAAGTCCAGCCTTAAAAACTACAGTGGCATCTTGTGCTGCTTTAGCGATGAAGGGGTAGTGGCTTGTTTTACCTGGCTAAGTACGTATTTATATGTACTGGAGAGGAAAAAAAATAGCAGGAAAGGATAGTATTTACTTTACTTCACCCTTCCTAGATTTAAATTTTACTATTGCTTATTTCTTGTATTACAGGAACTATGAAATACACCACTTCTCTAAGATAGCATTCAAAACCATAACATAAAGACTACCTCTCTCCCTTTTAAGAAGATACACGTCTCTGTACCCTCATGCCCACTAAAGCAAATTAAAACCTTCTAGGGAGCAGGGAAGCCCCATCATGCGGCTGGATGACAAGTGCACGCACACACATAATTCCTGCCAAAGCTGCAAACAGTCTCTTTGTAATCAAAATCACATCTGTACAAGTTCATTCCCCTTACACAAAGGACACGATTTCCCAGGTGAGCATAAAATCTCCTCCCTTAAATGCCAAAGTCAGGAATTGTCTTAAAAACACACCATTATACTTTTCCACGCGCAAGTCATTACATCCTTCTGCCAAATACACTAGTTTAATACAGCACACACTGAAAGATGCACACACAGAAACATTTGCTACTACTGATAATGATGAATTGGCACACACTGATCTGCTTCTAGAAGAAATACAGAAGTATTTGAGTAAGAATGTAATCTACTGTATGAATAATACGGCTCTCCAGAAGAAAAACGTTAACCATTCAAGCATTTGCTTTTTGCCTTGGTGCAGCTATAACCAAAAAGACCCAGGACAGCTCTCTTTAGAAACACATGTAGGAAAAAAGTTAAGCTCTTCCCACCTGACACATTTTTTTCCTTAACTGTTTCCTCCTGTCACATTATTTGTGTTGCAATAACGCCTGGAGGCTGCTTTGCTTCAACTTTACATACTGATACTATAAAACCACTAAGAGAACAACATCAAAAAAAAGGGGAGAGACACCCTCTATTAGGAGATACTGTATCAGACAGGTGATAACAATGGCTCTGGCTCGTTCCAGTTATAAAACATTTTACAAAGCTGAGCGACCTACGGAAGGACAGACAAGAAGGGTTTACAACCAAACTGTCCTAAAACTCAAAGCTCATCTTACGACTAGGTTACAGCATTGGCTTAGACCTGGCTACCCTAGAGGTTTGGCAGAAATGCTCCTGAATCATGCTTAATGCATTGTTGTTTCATTGAGCTCAAGTTTTTTCTCGAAATCAAGCTCATTTTCACCTTGAGGCTGTGAGGACATCATCACCAACTCAAATTATTTGCCCTAGACATCCATTTTTATGCCAGCATTAATATTGGTATCAGCATGAATCTAAGCACGCAGATTTAATTTTGCCTGCTAGGATGAAAAAGCTGCCTCTGGGGTTGGAGCAAAAGCAGAACTGCAAACGCTGCTCAGGCACCAGGGTCTGATAAGCGTTGCCTCACGCTGCTTTTTATTGCTTGACAGTTCCCCGCAGATTGTTAAAAATGATTGACCTGATAATTACTATAAAGATTTCTGGTTTCATTTTCAAAACATTTTCTCATTTATTTTTTTTAGTTGCTACCTTGCGGACTCTGTACTGAGGAAGTGAAGTGTTTTCCGTTCCCACTATAGTTGTCAGAAGAGGTCTAATCTCACAAGCCTAGTCTCTCCTAAAGCCTTAAACTACCACCGTTTACCAAAACACACCACTTTAAATCATAAAAGTAAACAGTAAAATGCATGCAAACATCAATTACCATGCTCATTTACCATCATTGTAAAAAAAAAAGTTTTTTCTGTATTTCTGTATGGTCATTCCATAAAGGGTGGGGGGTTTGTTGGTGTTTTGTTTGGGGTTTTTTAAACACTTCTGGTCACTTTTCTTTTTTCTTAACATATAATTTTGAAAGTTTACTCCTACATGAATCTGCCAGTTCTTTGCTCACTGTCTAAATAGTATATAAGCTTTCCAAATAGCTCTAAAAGGGCTGGAAACTTGGTAGCAAACTAAGATTTGGTAGGAAAACAATTCTGATTCTCAGTGAAATCAGCCATAACCTGGACAATTACTGAAGAGTTTTAAAAAACTTTCAACGTTCTAAGGAATCCTAGGATTGGGTTTAAAACCCCATTCTGAAGAAAGGCAAAAGCATCCTCAAAGTTTCACAGCACCAAGAGGTATACACCAATCCAAGTTGACAATCATGTACAAGCAGGTGGCTAAAAGTACTACACAATTAATTAATTAATTAATTCAGTGATGGCTATCAAGTGTTTCAGGAACTTGTGTACACTGCAAGACAGTAGGGATGAAGTACTTTATGCAAAGAAGATGTACAGCTACACAAAATAAAGTTCTGATTGTGCTACACTCGAGAGTTTCAGATAACTCTTTATGGCCCTTCATTTGTTCTGTATCTGAAAGCGCCGATCAAAGTAAAACAGGGAAGAAAAAAAAGGAAAAAGAAAAAAAAGAACTTGTCTTAAGAAATTTAGGAATCAGGAAATACCAGTCTGTTTGCATTTAACACTGCCATCCTTTTACACTGACAAAAATGACAAAAATACTTTCTTTAATTCCCTAAATGCTTACTATATTCTCCAACGCTACGCTGAAGCAGGATTGTTTTCTCCCCCTCCAGGTTCTTTCATTGATGACTTCCAAAACAGATAGGGTCATATGAAATGAATCCTTAAAATATACTATACACCCGTATAAAACCGTATCTAGAAAAAGTAGAAGTTATATTGCACCATTTACAAAATAACAGGCAAACCGAGCATATAAGCAGCGAGCAATGCAATGCAGACTCTGCTGAGCTGCAGGCAGGTTGGAGAGGCGACATTTAACTCCTTAAACTCTGGAAGGGAGAAGGATTCTGCCACTCCCGGTTGCCATTTGAAGGTTACCTTCAGCACAGGCTTTAGAAGAGTCGAATAAAAACCAAAACGAATACAGCACTAATAAATCACCCGATAAGGGCAGTGGAAAGAATTGCACAAGACAAGAAACCACGAGCTCCTGGAGCAGGCAGATTCTTCCTCAGCTCTCCTCTGCCAGGGCCCGCCAAGACTGTGAGAGGCCACCTCACCGCCCCCGGGGGGCACCTCACACTCGCGTCACACCCGGCGCCCGGCAGGAGAGCGGCGTTACTCCCCGCGGCGC
>NW_009230101.1:0-405 GCF_000690835.1 Fulmarus glacialis
GGCTGTGCAACGACCCTTGGGGTTTGCTGCAGTCTGAAAGGTGGCCAGCTGGCCAACTTGGGGTGCCCGGTCCTGCCCTTGCCTTGCAAACCCTGCCAGGAGCCCGTGAGGCTGACTGCCAGGGGCACATGCTGCAAGTGCAAGAGAGTAAATGCCTTTGCCTGGTGTCTTCTCACTTAACATCTGGTGATGTGAGTAAGGATCATCATCTCTTTACAAAACTGTCCACCCCAGATGCATTCTTGGAAGCCTACAAAGCCAGAGCAGTAACACCGTCTGGGACCGATGCCTGCGGGGTTCAGTGTCCAACAGCCAAACTTGAATTTTTTGTAGAACTGCTTCTTACTACACCGAGACCTCGATCCCGGGGGCAGCGCCCGGCTGGAGCCCACGGCTGAGGAGGGG
>NW_009230101.1:659-939 GCF_000690835.1 Fulmarus glacialis
CCCACTGGAGGGTGCTCTCTGCCAAGGTTTGTGCCGTAGATGCTTCGAGCGGCCCTTGGTGCAGCAGCTGGTGAGAAAAAATAAGGCAGAGGTTGGAGCGGATTTGCTGGGATCTGCAGGTAAAGCCCTTCCCCAGCGAGGAGGCAGTGCTGGACCCGCTGGGCACAGCGCAGGACCCCCGCTGGAGCCCCGCTCCCCGAGCCAGCTCCGGCCTCTCGTTTGCCGCCCACCCCCGGCGTGATTTGCCCTCCCAGGCCTGTGCTGTGGGGCGGTGGTTTCG
>NW_009230101.1:976-4620 GCF_000690835.1 Fulmarus glacialis
GGTAAACACCCCCAGCCCACGCTGCATGGCCGTGCTGCTCACCGTGGCCTTGGGGCTGCGGCTCCTCAAGCCATCTCTTATGGTCCCTCTGAAAAGTCCCTTTCCCGCTCCCGCTCCAAAATCCAGCAGTTTCTGCAGCCTCCCTGCTCACTCTGCACCTCCTCCCAGGACTCTCCAACCATCCCATGCAATTTTATTGAGCAGCTCCCAGCACGGGCACACGGGCTGCAGGGGCCGTGGGTCTGGGCAGACACGGTCCCACAGCCCAGGACACCGAGGGCAGGACAGGACAGGGAACAACGCCTGGGGTCAGACTTTATTTCTGTGCAATCCCCTTTATTTACTGAGTTACATGCAAGGTCTCCAGAACTTCATCTGAGTAGCGTGAAATATGCCCACCCAGGCAAATGGACCACAGCTACTGCCTCCTCCCTGTCCCTATCCTCCCCCTAAAAATTAATCGTCAGACCAGATACTCCAAGAGCGTCTCCTACAACCAGGTGTTCTCACTGATGCCGTTCACTACCAAAATTGGATACAGCATCCCCTGTTCTTAGCTCACACATGGTCCTAATCATTAGCTGTTTTTCTCTATAAATTAGCTCACTTCTACCCTGATAGAGATGGCTGCATGCTTTGGAGCTGGGCTTTGCACTTGCTGAAACTTGTGTGCTGCACAAGTTTGTTTCTTGAAGCGGATATTCAGCTACAAACTCACCAGGCAGTTCCCTGGCTTAGGTTTCTCTGAGGTGCGTATGGGTTTTACTGGATTCAGTTAACTTCCCTCTGTGTCATCTGTGAACTGGGCTCTGCTTTCCAGCTCTTTCTCCTTTCCAGATGGCTGCAGAAAACATTAGCGTACGCAGCAATGAGATCCATGGTGGTAGTGTTCACGAAATATTGAAGATTAAGTCCTCCTAGTTTTCTGTCTGAGACATTTTTTTCCCACAACAGTATTCTTTTCCTGCCCTCTTGCCTGTCTTTAGTGCTGCACCTTGCTCAGACCTCTGGCTAGCCTAAATAAGCCAGACCTCCTGTTGGAAGTAGGAGCAGTATAGGGGATGTTTTGGAGAGACTGATATGTTTTCCTTCACGGAATCCATGTCATCCCATCTGTGCTCCATTAGGCTATTTTTAATCACAATTTAAAAACATTTTCCAGGAACAAATACAAAGCTTACTGGCCTGTAATTCCTCTAACCCCTAGCGACATTTTTGGTCCAGGTACATGATTTGCTGCCAGGTAGAGCAGGGGCTGCATTAAAGGGTTGCATATTTTTGAAAGCAGATCAACGATTAAAGTCCCCCCCTTTTTTATCACATTATTACACCTTGTTGAGTCACCGTTGTGCACCTAATTGGTTTTCTTGAGCTAGAGGCTGGTGATGCTCCCTTACTAACTTCAGCTCCTGACAGCCTGCATGCTGAATCCCGCAGATGCCCCACGCGAGTGTGCGTGCACACTCTTGGCATCGTGCCCTTCCTGCTTGGAAGGGTACGTTGGGATGAAGGGTTGCACTTAAGCGAAGTAATGTGGATTTCATAGGTTGTTCTGAGTGCAGCTTATTGAAATCCCTCCAGATTTCCTTCGACGCCAAGACCAGCACGTGCTGGTGCCTGGTTTGCAGCGAGCTCCCTGAGCCACCCCAGGAGCCCTGGCTGATGCAGGACACCAACAAAGAGGGGATGCCACGGGGGGTCCCTTGGGGGTTTCCTCCCACGGAGGAGGTGTCTCTGCTGCACTCATGTGTGCACAAGCTTGCTGGGGACAAGCTTGGGCAACGCTGCCCGTGGCCGGACCCCGGGGGCTCAGGGCAGGAGGGGGCTCTGCATCGCCGGTGCCACCAGCCCTGTGCAAGGGACAGCACGGCACCAGGCTGTACCCTGGGGTGCCAGGCAAGGGCAAGGCTTTAAACTCTTTTCTGTGCTGTGGCCGCTCTTTTGAGGCAGAGGAAGCAATCTCCCTCCTTCCCAGGGCTTTTACAGCTCAGGCTGTAAAAGCGTTGGGTGGACGTTGGGCTGTTTTGTACCTGTTATACAGACAGCCCCCGTGGCATCCATCTTGTCCTGTTCCCAACAGAAACGCGGTGGTTGTGTGGCTCCAACAGGGACGCAAGAAACTTCTCTCACCTAACAAGGAGGCATAAGGTTGCCCTTAAGAATGAAAATCATCCTGTGCAACATTCAGCTGCGCCTGGGAAATGTCCCATTATTCAGGCAATCTCTCTCAGTATCAAAATGTTAATTAAAAACTTTGCAAAGCTCAACTATATTTCCTCCCCTGTATTTTGCAGCATGTTGCTATTTAATCTTTGGGGGCACAGAACTCATTATTTGATGTGCTGGCAATGATGAGTAAGTGCTTAAATAAACTAGTGCAAAATAATAATTATCTGACAAAACCCACAGGCAAAATTCAATCTACAGGGCAAAGAAACACGGTTCTTCTAATGGATATACTGTAGGTATTTGTCTGTATGAAAATGACACTTTGATACTCTGTGAATATCTGTGATTTTTGAGTGAGTCCTAAATTATGGGAATATATTCCCATACATGCCCTAATACCTGGGCAGAATCTTTGTGGATGTATCTTGCTGCATACTCAGAATTAATTACCTTTTTCTTTTGCTGAAACAGAGGGCTCCAGGCGTGCTGACAGTGCATGGCATTCTCCACGGCGACATTTTTGTTTGTTCTCTATTTCATCCTTAAGGTAATTTACTCTCGCAAATGAAATGAGCTTTTTTTCTGAGCAAATAGATTTTGTAAGATTTCTACCAGTTTAAAAGCCAGGGGCTAACGTAGCCCCGTGGCGGGTGGTGGCTCGGCAGCAGCGTGGGAGGATGTGCACCCGTGGGTGCCCGGAGAACCGGAGCAGGTCTGGACCCGTGGCAGGGGAGAGCACATCGGTGTCCTGCAAGTGTCACTGGCACATGAAAACAATGAGCCTGCTGAGCCCAGGTGTGGCACTTGCTGCCCGAGAACCGAAACAACGGTGGCGCGGGGGTGGTTAGGGAGAGAATTAGATCCCCAGGTTAAATGACAACCAGCGCCCTGGGGAGGCTTTAGTGTTTAGACCGGGTGCTGTTAAAGCTCATGAGGACACAGCTTATTTGCAGGAGTCTCACCATTCCTGGTGACTCCATGTCTGCCCGTCACCTTCAGGAGGGGAGGTGAAAGTGGTTGGACCCTGGCTCAGGTCCTCTGTGGTTCACCGGCTGGAGATGTTCCCTATTACATGTGCAGCTGCAGCAATGTGTTCCTAAACAGGTTTCTGAATTGGGGTCTGAAATGGGGTATGTCTCAAGCAAAAAGCTCCTGGACAGGATGGCCAGTCACTGCCTGAGGGGTCTTGACGAGGCGTCCTCGTAGAGGTATCGCCAGGTCGGTCGGGGGAGACCCCCAGAGAGTCACGTTTATTTGTGCGGGGGACGCTTTGCACGTGCCTCAGTATCCAACTGGTCAAAGGTTGGACCCATTCCCTTGCCCACAGCCACCTGCTCTAGCTATAGGGTGTCTTTTCCCCAGAAGAAAAGTTAAAGGTTTCTGTGAGTTTGTATAACAAGGTTATAGAGGGTTGTATAGACATCTGCACGTGTGCCATGTCCCGGTAACTGCCTGGAGTTGGCAGCACGAGCAGC
>NW_009230101.1:4704-9735 GCF_000690835.1 Fulmarus glacialis
CCAGACCCGTCACAGGGCCTGGCCGGGGTGATGTGGCTGGCTGAGGACATCACAGGGGACGTCTCCTGGCTGCTTGGCTTTGGTGCTCACCGATGCCTTTGCCTCCACTGGGGCAGCACTGTCAGTGAAACTTGGGGTGTTTTCCTGACTGACCCATGGGCAACACTGGAGAACATCTGAGCATCACAGCCCCACAAGCCCTGTCTCAACCTCAGCCCCCAGGCACCCATAAACCTAGCAAATACTACAGCAACTTACCCTTAACCTTGGTTCTCAACTCCCACTCAAAAGCCAACCATACTTGAAACTAAATTCAGCTCCATTTTCCTAACTCCAAAGTAACCTGAACGTGAACCAAGACCCACAGCCCTGGCCTGACACTGACCTTCATCCCCTTCCTGGTATTCAGCTTTTAACTGAGCAGCCAGCACCTGCCTGCAGCCTGCTCCTGGGGCTTCACCCCCGTCCTGACCCTGTTTCTAATCTGCTCTGCTCTTGTCCCGTAGTGCTGTTGGTAATTTCCTGGTGCAGGCTTTGGAGACAGTGTGCATGAAAGCTCCTGCTCCAAAGGCTCCAGGATTTTGCCACTCTGCAAAGCAGCAGGGACAACAGCCACCCTTTTTCATGGGGCTGTGTTCCCCGTGGAGGAACCCCTCATGTTTTTCAGAGGCAGCACCTGACCTGTCCCCCTTGCAGGGAGCACAGTGTCACAGGGATGTGTCCTCACCTGCAGGATTACCGCAGCCCCTTCAATGTGGGAGCCGAACATGCTGATGCCTTTAAGCAATGCTGGGCAGAGTCGGGGGTACATGTGTTAAAATCCTCCCCATCTTAGCCAGGGTTTGGCAGGGCTCCTTGCGCCCCAGCCTGCCTCAACAGCTCATTCTCTTCCATTAGCATGCGGTGGCGAGAGGGGTGTCACTCAGGGTGATCAATCATTGCCACTTCCCATTACGATAATAAATGTCTCCTGCTTCCTAATTTGCTCTCCTAGTTCTGCCAGCCACAGCCACGCTCCCCACACATATTAAATGCGTGATGAACATTGTCATTACTGTCGGTGTCATTCACTAAGCGACTCTCAGCAAGTTAAATAAATGTTGGTTAGAACTTCTCGCATAAAGATGCACCGCTGTGTGCTCAGGAAACGCGCTCTCCTCCTCCCTTTGCTGCCCAGCTCCTCTCCTGGAGCCCTGCCGCCTGCGAAGAGGCCAGGAGCCGGAGGTGGGCGTCCGCATGCAGTTTGCACACTTGTTGCCCTGTTCCCCAAACTGGTGCCATACTGGGAGTGCAGCGGCACAGGGCTCTCGAGTCTGCCAGCGGCCGAGTCCTGTGCTGAGCCTTCCGAACCGCCCCCCCCGCCCCGGATTTCAGACCCATCACAGAGGCGAAAGCTCATCTTTCTGCTTCTGTCTCCCAGGCCCCTTCACTATCTGTCTGGCTTCAAAATCTTCCTTTACCATCCTCCCCAGCAGCGCGTCAGACAAGCTGTTCTGTCTCTAACGCAAGTGTTGATAAGGTCACATATGGCTGCTTGTGCATCAGCTGTTTTACCCATGAGCTCTGGGCCCTGGGCCACGAGCAAGAGCCAAGCTGGTGAGAGCACGTGTAAGCTGTCGTTGGCCTGCGTTTTCTGAAGCAGAAATCAGACAGAAAACAGAGATACGGGGAGCTTTTGCACGGGGGCACCCTGCGTCTGACTCGACGCCGGCGAGGCTCCCCGTGGAAACGTCTGTGCGAGGCGAAGGAAGCCTGGCAGCTCCCCCGCCCTGCCTGCTGCCACGCCGCCCGAGCCCCGGCACCGGCGAGCTTAGATCGGCCACCCTGGGAGGGTTAGGATTTCGGCTGCGTCAGAGTTTCGGCAGCGGCTGTGGTTTCCCCGAGCTGTGCCACAGCGAGCTGTGAGGTGGGGAAGTTTGCAGAGGAAACGTGTGGCAGCGCTTGGGGTCCACCAATAATTTATATGTTGCAGTGAATGAAAGCTGATGAGGGATCTGGAAAGAGCGAGATGCAAGTGAATGCTATCTTCAGCCGAGCTGGAAGCTGGGCACGTCCAGAATCGGCCTGAACGCGTCGGGGCTTGCCAGGGAACCGGGGCAAAGGGGTCTCTGAAACACTGGCTGAGACAGAGAGGTCAGAGAAAACCTTTAAAAATGAAGCAAAAAGGAAACAGTGGCCAAAGCAAACGGCTGGCACTCGAGGGACCTGGGTGCAAGCTGGGAAGCACCAGACCTGGAGCCCTCTCTCAAGGGACCACTAGTGGTGGTGGTCCTGGTGCATCCACCCGGGAGGGATGCACGAGTGGGAAGCTGAGGCACGCTGGGTGCCAAGCCTCTTACTAATAAAGAGAGACTTGATGCCTCAGCAGAAAGCCAGCGACAGACGTCAGGACCGGCCAGCTGCTGCGGCGTGGTGCAGCGTGCACCACGCTTGATTTACGTGCTGCAACCCGCAGCCGGGGAGCAGGGGTGAGATGCGGTGGCAGTTCAACTAATGCCTCGTTTGGGGAGATGAGTGTTTCAAAAATGGTCTGTTGATCAAGATTGCTGGTTATTCCATACTACCTGATGGGTTTGAAAATGAGCTTTTTTATGGGTACACCTCACTGGCTGGAACAGTCAATTCAATGTTTCATTAATATATACATTACACTTCATTTTTCCCCTCAGAGGGGGCAGAAAGAGAAAGGGATTCAGAGAGGGCTGTGCGTTTGATCCAAAGCTACTAAGCGGTGGCCAGCAACATGCTGGCAGCTTTCCTTCAAATCTTGGGCCAGCTAGGGTCTCGTCTGGCAGAGCTCAAGCCATTCAAACCTCAACAGAAAACAAGAAAACACAGCTCGAGACACCCAAGACCATAACGCCAGCTGCTGTGAGCAGTAATCCTGCGTGCCCACACCACCCAAGGGGTCCTGCATGTGCCGTGGCACAGGGCGATTTGCAGACCAGACCCCAATGGTCGCGGCCAGGGTAGACGCTGTGCTCAGGTCAGCTGCTCTCCCCGACATGCACCATCTTTTTACCTGTCCTTTGCCATGGGGACCTGGCACATGCCATCTCCCTGCAGGCAGGCCACCAGAAGATGCTGTGCCCTGCTGCTGTCCCAGCCGTCCCAGCCCTGTCCCCAATCTCTAGAGGTGCACGTGCAGCCCTGTGGTCAGGCATGTCTCGGTGACATCAGGGAGACACAGGATGCCTCAAATGTCCATCACAGGCGTAGCTTTCCCACAGTTCCTTCAAGCCCTACTTTACTCAAGCTGGCTCCTAACGCAGTGTTTGCATGCACGATCTTGCCTCTTCCAGGCAGAGGACATTGAGATTGCTTTTGGATATGTCTTGCCCTGATTTTCAGAGATTTAAGTGTGGCCAGTTCCTGGTTTTCAAGGCTGTGGGTTTTGCTGAACCTCCCATCCTAAAAGGACTCAAGACACCACCAGCAGCCTGGATTTCTCCCTTACAGTCCTGTGACACAAATGGGGACACTTTCTTTCCCGTGTGGTGTCCTTTTAATTTGTGAGCAGAGGGAAATGGTTCTGGGAGGCAGGAGCCCCGTGCTCCAGCCCGGCTGTACCACCAGGCTCCACATACCCCTCATGTCCAGGATGTGTGCAGCAGCCCAAAAACCCAGCCAGGGGTGACTGGGACATGGGACACGCAGCAGCCAGGGTCTCTGCTGGGAGCTGGGGTGGGACCAGGGATCAGGGCCCTTGGGGCAGGACCTCACTCCAATGCAGCTTATTAAAGAGAAACATGGGACGATGACCAACCTTCTCTGCAGTGGAGATGCCCCTCCTTGCGCCAGGCACTCTGGGCTCCCTGGAGAGGTGTAGGCACCTCCAGGACCTGATCTGCTTGGCCTCCTTCAAACAGGAGAAGCACCAAGTGTCACTGCTCCTAAAGGGCATTTGGAGGATGGAGCTGAGGATGGCTGCACATGAGGGCACAGCGAGTCCTGCACCGCGAGACCCTGGTTTTGGCTAGTCAACATGAAGCCACGATTCTCCCATGGCCAATGGAGTGCTGCTCCGGGCTGGGCAGGCTCCGACTGCGGCAGCGGTGTCTGAGCTCCTCGCAGCAGTGCCCGGACAGGCAGAGGCAGTGTGGGGACCGTGCTGAGCTGCCTCTTGATGGCAGCATCTCCTCCAAGTGGGAAAACATCCCGCCAAGCCCTATGGAGCACAGGCCAATGGAGCAGGAGGGGCCCGAGCAGGTGGGGTGGACCTGTGGCTCATCCCAAAACAGGCGGGATCTGTGTCCGTCAGCTCTTGGCCAGCTCTGCCCCAGCTGGACTCAGACCAATGCAGAGAAAAGGTCATCTTCCAGAGGTGGCGAGGGGTCCAGAGCAAAGTCCCTCTCTGCCAAAGCATGACTTTACATTTATATTCAGTGGCTTTAGTCCTCTTCTAATCTAAACTTCTAATGTATTGATGTGACTGTAAATGGCTGAGCAGCAGCCATATACAATGCAGCAATATATTTAATTAAATATGGGCTAGTTTCTATGCAACATACATTTTAAAGACATACTAAATTACCAACATATTTTTTGCCTGGCTTTATATAAATATTTATAGGGCCCAGGGGGGTGACTTCCTCTCCTGGAAATAAATAGTGTTACTTTTCGATATTGAAATACCTATTTCTAGAGCAGAAATGAATTATTTATTCTCCTCATGCGAGATGCGTCCAGCATCAAAGCAGACTACAGAAGGGGAGCGTTTGCCTCTGATCTCCATCCTCCGTCGCTCTGCAGAGCTCCTCTGGATGGGCGTCCCCATCACCTCTGTCCCGGAGCGGTGGCTGGGTGTGACGGTGACAACTTTCGGGGCCTGTCCTCTGGGTGTCACTGTGTAATCACTCTAGAAATGCTGAGCATCACTGCTTGGGAAGGGATTAGGCCCAAAAGAGGAAAGGAAAATATTTCTCATTGTCTGCCACGACCCCAGTGCTGCTGATGGCCAAGCGCTCTGGCTTGCTTTGGGCTCTCTTCCCCCTTGGCCCGCTCGCTCCTGCCTGTTCTCCTCCAGCTGCT
>NW_009230102.1:0-35561 GCF_000690835.1 Fulmarus glacialis
AACCGCGGGGGTGGGCTGGAGGAAGGTTATTTATAGGGAAAGCCAGGGAGCCATATGGAGCCTGCACCTCCTGGTCCCGGCGGCATGCTAATTTGGTCAAAGCTTTTCCCTGGCTACCGTTTGCAAGTAAATTAGACATCCTGCCGACGATGATCTTATCAAATTAACGTAATTAGACCACAGACACGTTACAACAGTTACCGTGGCCATTTCGGGTCCCCAGGATGAAGATTTGGTCTTCGGTTCGTTACGGTGGGCAGGGACTACGGAGGGAGGCGGGAGCGGGGGGAGGAAACGGGACAGGAGGAGGAAACGAAACAGAAAAAAAGGGAGAAATCCTGGCCCTGGAAAAGCCTGCCCAATAAATTACAAACGGGCCAGAAGAGATAAAATGCCTCTGAGACAGAAAGCACCACAAGAAATATATTAGTGGTTTCATTAGGAAAAAAGAAAGGGAAGGAAACTTGGCGCCACGTTGAGGCGCACTAATTCATTTCTCCTGACGGTTCTTTGACTATGTCTCTCGGTGATGTCGGGGGGGGAGCTAGGCTGGCTGGAAACCTTCCGCCGATCAAAAATTGCAGCCTCGAAGTGCAAGGGGAGCCGGAGGCAGGGAACCCCCCAGGAAACTCCGTGGAGGGAGGCGGGAGGGTCAGGGGAAGGGGCAAGGGTCGGAGTGGTGGTCGGGGTAAGGGACCCACTCACTGCTGTCAGCAGCAGTGCCAAGATCACGGTGAGTAAAGGCTCAGGGGAGGAAAGGCTAAAAATCTGGATCCTGGTGAACGCTCACCCGGATGTGGGGCAGGAAGACTAAAGAGCTTGTTCTCCTCCCGCTTTAGAAAAAAGCTTCTGAGCATCTTTACCTTTGTGTTATTAAAATTGCTCAGGCACCGTAAAAACAATCAAAATGCAACCAGAGGACCTGAACATTAACAAGATATTAAATAAATAAATCCGAATCAAATAAGAGGAAGGAGACAATAACCTGTTGTCAAAGCATGAAGGACAAATTGCCTGCTTCTTCCAAGGGATCTGCTGAGAGGTGGGAACTAGGGGAAGCCATCTGGGGCCCTAGAATTTCAACGCGGGGAAAAAAAAAAAAAAGGTAAAAAATCTGCCAGAAGATGTAAGAGTGTTTATGGGTGCTATGTAACTTCCAAAAGAGTATTTAGATAAGGAACCCATTGTGTTTTCAGCTGTATACTTTGGAATTATATAGAGAGATTTATGTCTCATATACATGATATATATATTGAGAGAGCATCTGCCATGCAAAGGTTAGCATCCAGAAGACAAGTCAGAGAGGAAGAAAAGAGGCATCATCCATTTTAGATTTGGTATCTGAAGTTTTGGTTCTGTAAGTCAAGTCACACAAGAAAGGTGTGTCAGGGCCAGGAAATTAATCTATCGTTACTCAGTGCCATAATCCTAAATTTCTAGATTTCCTCATCTTCTTGAATTAAGTTTGGAAACATGCATCTTAGAAGCAGCAGCTTGCCTCTAAGTGTTTTAAGGAAAAACCTACTCCTGGATCAGGTTGATCAGGATCTCTCTGACAGAAATTTTTTACTCTTTTTTTTAGAGAGTGTGGTAAAGTGAGAGATCATGCAGCACTGAAGTGCCAATGAATCTGGGAATTTAAAATTCAGAGTATGTATCCCAGAGTTCACATTATCCCCTCCAAATTATCCAGTAGGCCAGATAGGGGAAAGAGCACCTAAGTCTATTTTCCTTGACTCCTTTCCTTATCTGATCTCTTTTGCCTCCTGTTTGCCTCTGCAGCTTCTAGAAGCCTAAGACAACGAGCTTCCTACTTATACCTTTCTTCTGTGTGCTAAGTCCCATATTTAACCAAACACAAGCAAATTGGCTGGGGCATCATTGTTGCCTTTTGCATAGGAATGGTTTTACTCCTAATATGGAAAATGCCTTGAAATAGGAAAAGGTACTGGGATACTTTTACATTTTCTACATTGCAATTAGTAATTTCCCGTCTCCCTGTTGTTATGAATATCTAAGTAACACTGGTTAAGGGTGTATTTGTGCTATATTGGAACATGTTAAAAAACTAGTTACTTCATCTAACATCGTAGATCTTGCAAAGCAGAACTCAGAGCACCTGCAAAGTTTCTGCAGAATAAAAATTTATTACTGTAGATTCCCTTCTTGCAATACTTGTGATATGTGCTGTAAAATCGTCTTCATTATTTCTGTGGGAGGTATAATCACCATAAAGACATCCTACACTGTAGACATGATGCTCTGTGTGTGTGTGTGCTCTACAAATTATGATGGACTCAGCAAATAGAAAAGTCATAGGATCATTATTTAATTTGAAATGATGTCTTTATTCAGGCTTTAGCTATGCTAGGAGTGAAAGTTAACATAAGTGCCTCTATCTGTGGATGCAACAACTCCTGCAGAATCTATGCTCCCTGATGTATACAATGACTTTAAACTGGTTCAGACTACCTGGTTGTAGCTAAGGGTTGGAGGGGTTAAGCTAATACAAGGATGTCTTCCCAGAATTTTCTATCTCAGTATGTTTCACAGGCCAGTCTTCACAAAACTACTGGATTTCTACCTAAATTGCATTTAGGCCTAAGAATGTTTCTGAAAGTAGATATTTTTCTTCTTCATTTTCCTGAGGACAGTGACGTGTAAGCATTTTCTGAATCTCCCTGTGATATGTTCACCAGATGGAGCTTTGCAAAATGATGCAGTGGCAGATGATGATGATTAAAAAAAAAAAAAAAAAAGAAGAAGGAAGAAAGAAAAGAAAGTTAGAGAAGTGGTTTGCCTACTTCTATCTAGTGGGTAGAAGACTGGCTCAGCATGAGAAAATAAAAATTCTCTATCTTTTGCAGTGTAAGAGCCAGCCCACATGTTCCTCTTTCTTGGCTCATACCCTCAACCACCAGGCTACCAGCCCTCTTGCTGCAGCTGTTCTACTTTACAAGAAAAATAATTTTGAGATCCCTTGAACCAGAGAAAGGCAGTGGGGGAGCATGAGTTTACAGGCTATTGCTTACAGCACCCACCAGGGTGTGCGGAGCCCTGGGAGGACTTGCTTGCACTGTGCTTTCGTACAAGACTGAGCTTGACCTAGTAGTCTTCACACATCAGATGTTTAGACTGTGGAGAGGGTAGTAAAACCCATAGACATTCTTTCTCCAGTATACATCAGACATTGCGATAATTTTGTGTTGGAAACATTGGCTCAAATAGGTCACAGGGTTAGTCTTAAAAGCTTCAAACACTAGGTGTTGGAAAAGTGAATAGGAGTCACAAAGGTGGATAGATTTTGCATCCAGCCTGGGTGTAGTCTGCCGTAAAAGCCATGTAGTCTTTTCACTTTGAAATTCTGATGATATGGAAGCAAGAGGTGTATTTAGTGAGTAGGCCAGGCCAAGGTCCTGACAAGAATTTCTTATTTAAACTATATATATTGATCTGACTTTCTGACCCAGTTTCCACTGTGATTGCTTGCATTAAAATACCTGAGCAGTTCTTAGGACAGGACTGAGCCCCAGAACTTACTGGTGAGAGAATCCAGAATAGCTGTTTGGAGAGGGACTGAATTCACAGACACATTTATATTTTACTTTCCTCTCCCCGTTCCAACTTAGCAGTGAATTGACCCTGTGTCTCCACTGGGAATTCCAGCAGAGTCTGCTGCACTGGCATGATTTCAGTGAAGGGGTACTGTAGGGAGGTCAAGGGACAGACTTGAGCCCCTTCCAACTTAGCAGTGAATTGACCCTGTGTCTCCACTGGGAAAGTATATTCTGCCCACTATGCTGTTGGTTAGAAGAAAAGAGATGGGCAGCTGAGTCACACACCTCCTTTTATTCCTCTCATCCCAAAACTCACATACACACACACACACACACACGCGTACACTTACTTAAAAAGTTTGCTACAACAGAAGTGGGTTATCAGTTTTCAGGAGAGAATTTCAAGTTGTGGAGCCCAGATGGAGGGAGGTGGTTTTGCTGCAGTCCTGACCCCAGAACATGAACTGAGACTCCACTGCAGCATTTCACTGAAATGTCCTCCCAGCTGCATCTTTGATGTTCTCTATCCTGATGTGAGGGTCTGATTCTCTGCCTTTCCCAGTGCAGTATGTGAGACTGTTGTGAGACTTGGGGACCGGGATTTCACTCCAGGCTTCTGCTTCCTAAGTTTGGCATTGCAGTGTTCAGCACTGCAGCACTGAAGTACACAGATTTTTAATTTTTTTTTTCTTTATGATAGAAGACACACATTTAGGCTAGGGAAAAATATTACAGTGAAATTACCTGCAGCTGTGAGAAATATTTGTTCTTTTTGTCAGCTATAGCAGGGAAAGTACTAGTATAATGTTATAGCCCTTAATAAGAAGTGATAACATTTGCACCATATTCTAACCTCAGCACAATTTTTTTTTTTTTAACAGATTCCAGCGTTATCGTTTTAAGTACTTGTTACAACAATTCTCAACGTCCTGCAAGACTTGACTCCTGTGTAGTGTGATCAATACACAATATAGTACTGCACTCTTGCTAATGTGACCTTTTTGTAGTTTGTTTGCTTGCTTATTTCATTCTTTCCTGAAACATTAGAGATTGCAAACAAGCAAAAGGTTGAAATAGCTGGTCACTCTGCAACATATTTAACTGACTAAGGTAATTTAGTAAAGTGTATTAATCCAATTTAAAGTTAGTTAAAAATTACTTTCATCCTCTTATGAGAACTCATACGTTGAGACAGGAAGAGCATGAGTTAATTCATACAACACAAATCACAGTATCATTTAGATCTACACAAGGCATTGAAAAATATCTTTCTCAACCAAAAAAAAGAAAAAAAAAAGGAAAAAAGTGAAAACATTCAATCTATTGCTTACACAAGTAATCCCACTGAATCACAGCAGCTTGAATAATAGATCTATAATGTGTTTTCAATAATTAATTATTTTCTTATCCATTTTCATGGCTCAGTCTCAGAGCAACATAAGGATCATTTAAATGGACAACAGTAGATAAGAGTTTATGTCTCTGTTCTCTCTAACTACAACGTATATCCATTGTTTAATAATGGAGAGGGAAATGTTTCTTAGAGTGCAGAACACACCATGGAGACAAAGACCTGCCCTGTTCCTGGCTCCACCAATAGTTTGCTGACATGACTCTGGGCAACTCTTTTCTCTTTCCTGTGCCTCAATTTCCCAGCCTGAAGAAGTAGAAGGAATTATACAACCCAGAGGTGCTTTGAAATCTGTGATGAACAAACATAGTGACTGAGGTAATCGTCATCATTGCTCAGGGGTATAATGTAAAAAGTCAAATCTTATGGAAGAGTACTACCCAGTTCTTCCTCTTTTTATCAACCCATCTCAGAGGCTTTTACAGTGGAATACAGTATAATTTTATTTGCTCAGCAGATCGGAAAACAGAAGCTCTGACCTTGGGAAGGTCACATGTCAAGCCATTGATAGTGCTAGAAATAAACCCAAGTCTCAGAAGGCCCAGCCCTGCCTTCTACCCCAGTATTTTAGTGATACAGAACTACTGATTTATAGAAATAAGCCTGTTCCAAACAAAAAGTTAAAAGCTTCCTGCCTCCTTGTCCTCCTTTCTCAAACTTGATTTTATGCATCAAAGGTTTCATATGCCAGTCATTTTCTTTCTGGAGGCCTAATGTAGTTATGTGGTGTGACAGTAATACCAAGCCTTGGTTTTCTTATTAATTCACATCTTAATTCACTGTAATTGAATTATTTTAACTAGGGAAAAAGAATGTTTTCTTTCCTCAGCCTTTTCCTGACTCAGACTTCAGACTTCAAAAAACACATGGGTTTCAGAGACAAATAATAAACTATTTGAAACACAAAGTATCTCTCACTTAAGAAACACTTAAAAAAAAAAAAAATCCTTGTTTGAGCATGAGAACTGTGAAGAAGTGGTTTTGTTTTCAGGAAGTCCATCAGTTCCTTTTTTCAGCTACAAAGCGAAATGAAAATAAAAGCAACCAACCAGGTAAAGATGCAAACCAAATTAATAATTTCCAGTGTAGTTCAAAACAGAAACCTGAAAGAAACCATTTGAGTTGATTAAAATGTGAAATGTTTTGTTCTGGTTTTGTTATTTTTGTTTTCTAATATAAAACAAAGCACATTTTGAAACAGAAAATCAGAATGGAATACCAGGAAATCAGAATTCTGTATCGTTCATTATCTTCCTTTTTTTTTTTTTTTTTTTTCAAAATTGTATTTTGTCAAGATTATTTTTCCTTTGCTTTGATTAACTTGAATTGGAATTTTCTCTTAGGAAATTTCTGAAAATATTTCTGAAGCTATCCATTAGGAGAGCACCCGGTGGTGTCTGAACATTAAAAGGAGAATTGCTGGGCATCAGCAAAGTGTGGGAAGGCTGAATAGATGAAACATTATTAAAAATAAAATAATACTTTCTTCCTATTTATGCAGTGCCTAGAAACCATACCCTGGGACCAATCCCACATGGCATTTTAGTTTTAATTAAATAACATTTCAGAGACATAAGAGAGAAGAGGTTGGTGACCCGATTAATCATTGTACTACTCAATTTTACACCATGGCATCCCAAATGATTTTGAATGTATTATTGTGATGTAAAGCTAGAGTATTGCAGTGGTGACTCAGGATGTTATTTTTTTTATCCATTGGCAAAACTGATCTGAGAAATCCCTTACTGCCTTCACTAGCCTTCAGCCACCAATTTTAACTTCTTGAGGCTTTTTATTTAACCAAGATCATTTTATTGATCCAGTTCATATTGCGGTCCACAAACAATTCTGTCCTTTCTGAGTTGATGAGAAGATCAAATCAGCATTGCTGCTGAGGTGACTAGGGCAGGATCCCTACACTTAGAGAGGATACATACTGAAGTCCAGGATTCGGCCCCCACAAAACTCTAGCTTGGATGAATCTTGACCTTATTATCTTTAAATTATTATGTAAAATATGCAGAATCTAAAATGCAATTTCACATCAGACTCTTACATCTGAGTATATGTGTGTGTGTGTGTACAGATATACATGTACGTATCTATCGAGGAGTTAGGCATGACTGTGATGGCAGTATTTAAAAGGCAGAAATCAGGCCAGCATCAAAGTAGTGCTTTACTATAGTGGCATTCATCAACAACACACATTTTCCAGTGGTAAGTTCTTACACACTATTATTTATAATTACTGCATATTCAAATAGTCCTTAATAACCATTTCCTACATTAGCTGTGTGTATTCAATATCAAAGAGCTGCTGCCATGTAGTCAGCAATGATGACTGCAGTCAGGTTTGAGGATCAGTTTTGAGATCTCTTTGATGAGGTAAGCTGGAGTCAAAGTCAAGAGTCACCCTTCTTCCTTTTTTTTCTCATGCATCCATGGTATTTTTATGACCCTACAACCTCTCCAAAAGAAAGGGTGAATCTCATCCTCTCCTAACATAGATTATCTTATTTCCAGGAGCAGGACTTGTTCATTTTTCCAGGCATGTTTCCTGCCCGTTCTACACCCACTGTTTGTACCTTGCAGAGTTTATGCCTTGCACATGATTTTCATTGTAACCTGTTTGTGCAATTACATCACAAAAATATCCTTTTGCCCCTTGCAGTTACATATTACCTTTATATGTATGTTTAGCTGTGTCTAAGTGCTCAGACATTGTTACTGGTCATCACTTTGCTATACTGTGTGACACTGGTTTATGTTATGATAAAATTCCCAGAGATAGCAGTAACATCACAAAATGTACAATCTCACAAATAGTTATAGTGCTGTTGTTTAGTCATTTTAGCGTGCTTATGTTTAGATTCCAGGCAAGCAAATACCAAATATGCCCTCCTCAATCTGTTTCGACTTTATGGGTGCAACAGGCCTCTGCTTTGTCAGCAAGACTTCTATTTAGGCAACATAAATATTTACTCCATAAGCTACCCACATATTTAAAATTCATAAATGTGTCATAACTTCTGCAGAAGTTACTTGAAAATAGTTTACTTCAGATTTGCTTTTAACACTTGGCATAGGAATTGGGCCATTGTTTATTAAGTAGGCTTGTACTCTCTCTCTCTTTTGGTTTGAAGTTCCTTGCTTACTCTCACATACAAAGACTTCTCTGGCATGTTCTCAGTCGAAGACATTGAGGAAAATCAGGATAGTTTACCGCATGATTCAAATAATGTTCACTTTTACTGTTTTACTTTCTTTGACATGAATATTTATTTAGATTCTAGATTTTCAGCATTTATAACTAGAAAAAAAAAAATTCATAAGCTGTAAACCAGGTCTGCATTATATGGTCCTGTAGGATGCATGTGATCTGGGACTCATGTGCTTGGCTCTCAAAGAGATAATTTATTTGGTGCACAGGGCGCAGCATTTGCACTGCAGAACCACACAAGTGAGCTTCGGATAAATCGACAGACATCATAAACCCGCTATGCTGCACACATGCAGAGCGGTTCATTCTACCAGATATCTGATGAACCTGGGCAAGAGTATATTCCCTCCATCCTTGGACCAAGAGAAATTAAGTGGCCCAACCCTCCTGTGAAGGCAGCACAGACATACCGTAGTCCAAATATACCCTTCCAGCAGTAGGAACACTGCACTTTTTTATTTTTATTGCATCTGGTTGTGAGTAGCATCACTAAAATGTAGTAGCTCTGCCCTCTCTATGGGCATGTAACAGATTGCTAAAGGACTCCAGGGCCCCAAGTGGGAAATACTTGTAAGAGGGTACATGGGGTCGGTGCTGAAGGACCCACTTCACTTCTCTCTGACACTCTTCTTCATTTTCCTTCCCCGTAACACTCATCATGAAAGTTCAAGTTATTGAGGACTGACTCAATAACTTGTGTACTTTCACTCTAACCGTGGAAGGTCAACTAAAGGTAAAGCAAAACCAAAACAAAGCAAAAAAGACATCAGCTGAAAATACAAGGCTTTTTGTCTGAGGACTCAGAGTAACAGCTCCCTTTTTTGGTGGATTTCTCAAAACCTAAAGAGATTAAAGGGTAGAGCTACATTTCTCTGAACAATTGATTTTTTTTTTAGGTCACTGCTGGAATATAAAAAAAAACATTGATTTTTGGATTAAACCATTTTCTTGTTTTTTCTTAATATGGTTTGTGGCTTTTTTTTTTTTTTTTGGTTTAGAGAGGAAAGTGGGAAGAAATTACAAAATGTTTTGGTTTTAATTAAATATTTAAATCATTTAAATAAAATATTTTGCTGCTTTTAAACTTAGCTTTTAAAAGTGAAATTGAAGCAAATCTATGATGGAACACTTCAACAGTCTGGTGATAGCTTTAGCTTTTAGCACCTAGTCTGAGATACCTATCTAGGCATCCTTACAGTCAGTGGAGAGAAATTGGCCATCCAGCTTGTACTAAAATATATACAAAACAAGTAGAATAGATTGTGTTGGAAAAGCACTATTTGTGACACTTTATTACAAAGACCCTTAGAGTTTATATTAATTTACACTAAAACTAACTAACTTTTGGATGATTAATTCTAGATGTGGCTAATACCACTCAAGGGATTAACTCTGACATCAAGGTCATGTTTTTAAGAAATAATATTCTGTCAAAAAAATATAGACACAATTTAAAAAAAAAATTAAAGTCTTTTTTCACTCATTTTTTGAACAGAATGAACAGTTTGAAATAAATGTTTTAGTTCGCTTGTGTATTTCAAGAATAGCTGAACAGAAAGTTGTCATCTAGGTGTAGTCAGATATTCAATATAAAAATAGGAAATTATTTTTCAAAGCAGAATGAGCAGAAGAAAAGCCATCAAGTTGTGTCTTCAGAATTTTCTTTGAAAAGATAAATATACAAGAAGAATGTTACATTTTTATTTCTTATCTTTCAATATTACAGAGGGCTGTTCACTTATTTTCTCTTTTACATCTCTACCAACATATCAGAGAGAAATGAGGGGTGAAACAAAAGAGTGCTATGTTGATGACTGTCATAAAAGCTGGATTTTATTGATTAGATTATGTGTATCAGTAGCTTTATTGTTCTGAATCCTGACTCATAAAAACAATTATGCTTGAGAAGCAATTTTCCTAATTATTACAAAAACTCCTTGAATTTATGATTTTCTGTGAACACTTAGGAATATTTTCTTCCATACACTATTTGTTACAAACATTTTGAATATTATCTATTTTATAAGTTAGCATTATCTTGTTGACATCATGAAAATCAACCTCTTTTAAGATCTCAATCTTATGACAAAGTAGCATTTAAATTCAGACACTCTGAAGAGTCAAGGATATTTAAAATAGTAATGATTTAAAAAAAAAAAAAAAAAAAGGAAAAAAAGAAATTACATCTTAATGGCATTGTTGTTGCTAGGAGATTCCAGCTACTGTTTATGAAATGAATGTGTCCTTTTTTTTTTTTTAATTAAAAAATTGATTAATGAATAGATAAACAACAAAAATGCCAACCTTTTAGTAAATTTGTGTAGAAGCTTCCAATCTATAATCTGATTAAGCAGCAGCAACAACAAAAAATCTTGAAAGCAAATTGATCACACAAAGGACAGGGGACAAAAGTAGTCCATGCTTTCAATTGTTCCTTTAACCTGTCAAGCTACACCTTCCTGGTGCTGCAAACAATCACCTTAATTAGTATTGGTCACTGTGAGAAAGGTGATATAGGGTTAGATGGACAATTTGTCCAATATAGTACAATGTTTTTTATGGTCTTCTGTTCAGCCTGCGTGTAATTCAAAACTGTAATTAATTTAGCTATCACCACCTAGCTCAGTAGAAACAGTTGGATTTTTTTACAGCTTAGAAGCTGTCAAGGTTTCACGAAAAAGCTAAAAGGCAAAACATTGCTCTAGAAGACCTTCTTGGCAAGTTTCAAGTTTTTCTGCAACAGACTAGAAAATCTCAACCTTTTTTTTTAATGTGTTCTTAAATATAATTTAACAAGATGTCACTGCGAGATAAATAGCTAAACTTTTATTTTCCAAATATCCAGTCCAACTTGGTGATAAAAAATATCAGCTTAATAGTTTCAGTTTGGCAAACGTGTAAAAAACTGAAAACAGGGTTCTATTACAAAATCATGTTAGATCATCATAGCTATAGACACCTCCACCACTAACGTGAATGTTCTAGAACTTGCAGAATCTTAAAAATAGCCCATAAAAATTAAAAACTGTTCAAAAATAAAAATTGTTATTGTCAGGTGCCCTTGCTCTAAATTTTGCCACTTGCATGTGTTAGAATGAAAAACAAAGAACAAACAAACAAGTTTGACCGCTCCTGGAAGTTACAGATCACTTGAGGAAGAACTGAGAATTTTTATCATTTACTCATACATGCTCACAACCCCAGTCGTTAAATCAGGGGAGGATATGTGATGTTTATTTTACTGACATTTTTAAAGTGTTTTGTGATCTTTGTATGTCGTTTAGGGCAATAATATGTATTTTATTCGTAAAGCATTTAGGTAGCCTTAGGACTCTCTGAACAAGCTCTCTTGATATCAAAACCAAGATAGATGGACTGCTGCTAAAAGTTTAAACCTGGTAATCGTACCCATCCGTTGTGCTTCTATAAACATACAGAACCACGGATTTTATATGCCATACATCCTTTTACAAATGCAGGTTCTGTAAGTGGAAAAAACAAGACCAAAACAACACCGTGGGTTTTTTTGTTTGTTTGTTTTTGTTTTGTTTTGGTTTTTTTATTGGGTGGGGTTTTTTTGGATGGGGTTGTTTTTGCATTATTAATATGGAAGCTGATCCCAAAAGACACGGAGTGGCCACAATTCCCAGTGAATTCTTGGTGAAATGGATGTCTCAGTACTTTGCAGGGTCAAACCAACACAGAACTATATGTGGTTGTTTGGGGTTTTTTTTCAGAATTTCTGTACAATGTGAACAAAGTCCTGTAGGACTTTTTTGGTTTGGTGATACCATCTTCAGTTCAGTCAGGAGTTTGAAAATTAAAGCCAGAATAATTGCTAAAACAACACTTTTCTGACACAAATGCACAATAATGTTTTGACCTTTATGTATTTGTTTCATAAATTATTAATTTGATATTTGTTTTCTGAACATCTGGTACTGTATTTAAGAACCTGATGTTGGCCTGTTTTCTTTTTGGATTTCAGATGTAAAGATAATACATTCTAGTGTTGTTCAGACATGTGCCTTCTCCTATAATCCAAAGATAAAGAAGTTGAGTCAAAGATGCAAATACTGCAAAATAGCTCTTTCTTCACTTTTGCCTTATGCATTTAGCATAACTGTTAAAATGATACTGATAGTATGAAAAATGAATTAAAAATTAGATCACAGGGGAGATACTTTGGCTGGGGTGTGTGTGTGTGAAAGTATTTAGTTTGGTACTCTTCACCTTGCTGTGACCTTCTGTCTGTTCAGGAGAGAAAGTGAGAAGGTGTGTGAGAGAGAGAGAAAGTGAGAGAGAAGAGAAGACAGAGAAGGAGGGAGGGAGGCAGGGAAGGAAGGAAGGAAGGAAGGGAAAGATGGAGGGAGGGAAACCAAACCAACAACAATATCAAAAATAATAAATATGTTTTGGGACAGGAATATTAATGTAATGAGATTTTAAACAAATGAAACATTGTGTTGCTCACCCGTATGTAAAACAACAGAGGTATAGCCTAGACAGTAATGTCTTTAGCTCAAGAATTAGATTGACTAGTGGAATAATACTAGAAATAACTAGTCTTTTGTCTATACTAAAGTTGTTGTGTTGTTTTTTTTTTTAATCACAGATATAAATCTACTGTACTAACTGCCCTGGACAATTAATATAATTTTTTTAAAGACTAAAATGTGTAAAAGGAATGTGTCTTCAAATGACTTCTTAATACCAATGTTGCTTGGGAATAATACACATGTACGTAATAACAGCACATATTTGCTAGCAGTATAAGAATCCTGTCTGTTTATCTGCATAGAAGAAGGCTTGTCTTCCTCTCAGTTTGATAACAGATGTGGAATAACTTTGATGCCTGTGGTTAAAATAAATATGCAAAGAACAAAATTAAACAATATTATCGCATCAGATGTAATCAAAACAACTTGGCAATTTTCAATAAACAAGTTAACAAAGGTTTATCACTTGTATAAACAAGCAGTATACCACATCTCAACGTTATCAAGCTAGAATTTAAAATTACTTTGAATTTTGTTTAACATTTTGCAGCCCAGTGACATCCTGGAGACTTGATCCTTATGCTGAGGACAACTCTGGAGTCAGGAGATCCCATTCCCTTTAATGGTAGTGGATGCCCCTGTCCAAATAAGAGGCATAAATTGGTCCATATCAGGAATAGAGTAAATGGCTTTAGGACTCAGGGGATGCATGTGCCTTGATAGCCATGACCTAACCTAAAAAGCTGAAAAAGAGAAAATTACTGAGCTAGAACAGAATAGTGGAGGAATGTATTCAGCCTGAAAGATCATGGTGATAAAGCAAAGATATGTTTTCCTTTTTTAAAAAAATTAAATTTTATCTTCATTAAACTGGTCTGAACCAGCAGACCTGTTCAATAATATTCGGTTTAGAAAGGGACCTTGCTTCAAACTGTAATGAAATCCATCTTAAGAAATCAGAGGTGCTTTGGCATCTCTTATGTATGCTGTACAAGAAGAATGCAGTTGTGTTTTTAGGTTTCCAAAGACTAAAGACCCCATTGCAAAAGTATTAACTAATTTTGATACACCAAATACAGGATGTGAATTAAAGATGTTTAGGAGCCACTCGAGTGGGACAATTAAAAATAAAAGACATTAATCCATGAAGGCTGGTTTGTCGTGGTTTAACTCCAGCCAGCAAATAAACTCCACGCAGCTGCTCACTCACCCCCCGCCTCCGGTGGGATGGGGGAGAGAATCGGGAGGGCACAAGGAGGAAAACTCCTGGGGTGAGATAAAAACAGTTTAATAATTGAAATAAAACGAAGTAGAACAGTAATAGTAACAGTGACAACAACAACAATAACAGAATATACAAAGCAGGCGATGCACAATGCAACTGCTCACCGACCACCGACCGCGTGTCACGAACGGGGGGCAAGCCCCCTCCCACCTGGTTTTTATACTGAGCATGATGTCACATGGTATAGAATACCCCATTGGCCAGCTGGGTCCACCACCCCGGCTGTGCTCCACCACCACACCACACCCCGCCTCCCCCAACCAAAGCATCAATGGGCCATCAACGCTCCTTTCATACCAAACCCAAAACACAGCACACCCCCCAAGCTACTGGGAAGAAAGTTAACTCTGTCCCAGCCAGAACCAGGACATGGTTTTATCCAAGAAGGCTGGGTTTTCTTTTTTTGGTGGTCTAAATCTCTAGTCTGCATTATTTCCAGTACAATATTCTGTACATCTTGTGGGATTCAAGATATAAATAAAGGTAGATTAGTGAATGAAGGAAAGATCTTTGCACAGCTGAATAAATGAAACTCTGCTATTATTTGAGGAAGAGAGCAACTAAAAAATACTTGTTAGCAGGCCACACAGCAACTCACAAGATTTGCTTTTGTATAAATGCATACATATAGCTATATACATCTATGCATATGTTTGTATGGATGTATGTTTTTATATATATATATACAAGCAGTTTATACATGCAAATTCAGAAGAATGAAAAATGTGATGCAAATATGTGTAGGTTAATACAATAAAATAGCATAAATAATAGTCCCTCAACTCTACCTTAGGCTAAGCCCTAACTGCCCAAAAGACTGTATTCTCTATTCTCTACAGGGAGATAAAAATGGTCATCAACTCTATCACCATCAAATTTTAGTGGAGGCAGGTCTCTGTTGCTTTACTAGAAGTAAATACATGAGGTTAATTCCTGGCATATGAATAGGAGCTTAGGGCTATCTCACTTTTTTATCTGGCACTTTGATTCAGTTGCAAAAGTGTCAAAGACAATATAGACAATCATATGCACAGATGTCTAAAAGTTAAACCAGTCCAAAGTAAACTTATTTTTCAAAGGTTTCTTAACAGTCACTACCCTTACTACCGGTAAGTCCAACAAACAGCAGAAGCATTTAATCTGCACTAATGAACAGACAGATAGAACATATGGTGGTCATGCTTGATGTTCTGTCTTCATGGCAACACATTATCATTGGATGCTCACACAGTGGATGTTTTAGATCTTCATCTACAAAATACTCTCTGTTTGGGTATGAGCCATCTTAACTAAAATAGCACATTCTGCCAAGCAGTTTACACCAAAACCAGAAACAGTCAGGGCATGATGATACTTCTGCAGTTAAATCAGTTCATATGTAGGCTATATGTTCCCACACCCTCTACCCTCTAGCGTATAAAGGAAACTACAGAGAGGAAAGGATTTCTTTCCCTTCAGTTCCTATTATTTTCAGCACAAATCCCATCAGATTGTTTTGTGCAGGCTTCTGAGTCATGAGAGGGGGGAATGCCCCTATTTGTCTCTGTGTTGTGTTAACATTCAAGTGCTATGTCTGTGTTGTGTTAACATTCCACTGCAAATAAAGCTATTTCAAGTCAATGGACTTGATTCAACAATGGAGTGCTCTAGTTTTAGGTGACTCCAAGGAATGCAGCCGGATTGATTTCAGTGTACTGCAGTGGTTAGCCGAGATCAATATTGGTAACAGTAGTTGTAAGAAGGCAATACCCACAAAAGATTTTCTTCACTGGCTAGGGCTGAACACAGACTCATCTACCCCCAACTTCTACCAGCTACCCACATAGACAGTACTGAATTTTTTTGCAGGACTATGGCAAATGTTGCTCAGTAAAATTGTACGATTAAAAAAAAGTTTGCCAGTTGATCTTTATCTGAAACATTGAAATGATAATTCATCATGATATTGTAAGAATTGACTACATTACTGTAATTGAGGGTAATGCTTGGCTCCTCAGTTTCTCCAAAATAACCAGAGCCTGTTTTCTCTTTTAATTTCATAATTCCTGAGAATTAAATACAATTTTCAATTATGTTTAACTGAGTCCACTCTACATAATAGTCTTTTTGCAAAATAATTGAGAAGAAAATGACCTTCCAAAAGGTCCTATCCTTCTAGTGTAGTGAGAATTTACAAAAGTGTTTAGCTGAAAAAATTAAAAATATAGCAGAACAGCTGTTGAAAATTTAGGCTTACTACAGTGATACAGATATTCATCATTGTTGCCTTTTATTGCCGTCTTCTCTAATTGCCTCTGTGGATTCTTAAGTGTATTTGTTTTGGGTTCTTTTTCCTTCTACTTCCTCGATTATAGGAATTTTGATTGCTTTTGCTAAGCTTTTTCTTACAGTTCCTCGTGGGCTGCCGATTAGTAGCACTCTACAGAAGGCATTTTTGCAGCTGTAATCCAGAACGCTGAAGAAAAAGGAAACAGAATTCATAAAACACTGTTATTAATTTAAAAAATAATTAAATGATCAAAGGTATCAAAGAAAAACTTTGTAATGCTAGATAATAATGTGTCATATCTTACATACTGTGGAGCTCTTTCTTTTTTTTTTTTTATTAACACAAAAAAAACCCAGGGGGCTCAATCCTCGGGGCTGCTAAACTCCACTGCAGGAAAGAAGAACCAAAGCATTGGTGCTTGGCCTTATGTTTTCACTCATAAATTGCCCTGATTGCAGGCATCAGTGGAGCTGAAGAGATGTAGTGAAGCAAGATCTTATTGCCACTGTTTCTCAAACCTGCCTGACTGAAAACTTGCCTGTCAGAAAACGAGCTGCGCAACTGCAGCTACATCAATGCCTGACTCTCCAAAGTACACAAGACCTTGGTGTCACTTCAGCAGCTGTTCATGAGATTTTCTGTGTGATCTCATTCTCCTCAATTTAATACAAATCAAAAGCATTCAGTACCTGGCAGGATTAGTTCCCTTGTTTTTTACACTGATGAGGGAGGTAAGATGTTATAACAAGAAAGGAAGAAAAGGAGTAGGGAAGGCATTACTGTTAAAAGGTAAGGCAGTGAAGGCCTATGATGCATTTAATAGCCATTTCTAGTAGTTTCATTCAGTTTTGCTTACTGTTGAGTACTTAGGGTTTGAACTCACAGGAAAGCAGCAGTGATGGAAGTCGAATAACACTGCTTCCAGAAGTCCTGTGGAAATGGTATGCCACAGCCAGATGCTCAGTGTCTCATGACTAGATAAGGTTGGGAAATAAAATGTCTAAGAGGCTTCCATAAGAAAATGTCAATTTAACAACAAAAATAATTAACTAATCATTTTGATTCGGGCAATATTTAATTTAGAGGACATAAAAAGGTGTGTGAGGAGGAGACTTCTGAACCTTAATATCCTAGTTTGACATTTTACAATGAAAAGTTTAGATTTCTATTTCAAAATTATTTTACTTTAAATAGTAGGTAGAAACACACACATAAATTAAAAAAATACAAAAGATTACCAATGCAGAAGAGCATTCTGGCTTGATTTGGAAAAGAAATATTCAAAATTTTGGCTTGAAATTGAGATGATTTAAAGAAATGTATACTTCGTTTTCATGAGGCAGGTAACCAGTTTTGGTTATTACTTGGGCTGGTTCAATGCTTTTGCTGGTCCCAAGAATATCCCCTTTTCTCTTAGTGTTCAGCATCATCTATCTGTCAAAGCTGCTCTGATCTCCTATTCAAGTTTCTGCAAACTTTTTGATGCTGAGTTGTGTTGTCCTTTCTCAGGGTTGACTAGTGAGTTATTTCTCAAGTAGTCCTCACATTCAGTGAGCCCACTGTTTTCTGGAGCACATGGACCTAATAATGTGTCTTGAGCTTCAAATTAGCTTTGCTGCACTTCTTGTACGCAAGGCCACACAATACACCAGTGATTGCTATAGTGCCTTTTGGAGGATTAAAAGACCCTCTAATACCCCAGTGCAGCCATTAATTTTTAACCCTTATACTGATTAAACATGGCTGAGTCAGGATCCAAAAAAGAGGCATAAATAGGTAGTCTGTGCTACATGATATCTGAGGAACAGCCAGGTGACCCTCTAGACTATTTTGTTCAGTAGTAGAAATAAAAACAAGAGTCCTAAACAGAAGACTTGCATGGATGGCAGATCAGGTCCTAAATACACATACACACCCATATGCACACAAAGTCAGTGGGATTGCTCCGTTAATGGCAGATTCTACAGTTAGTCAAGAATCTTTGCCTGCGGAAAGTTTTCCAGTTTATGAAAGATTAGAGAGTTTCCAGGATTCTCTGAAAGCTTGCAAAACCACATTAGTATCCTTGGGAGACCCAGTATAACAGAGGGATTGCTCCTCTTTTTCAGCATTAAAAAAAAAATCTGATATTTAGAAGTAATCCACAGACACAGGCACATGGGCATGTATAAATCAGGAATTTCCTGAAACTGCACACCAAGCCTACCCTAGTCAACTGACAGAAAAGGTTTTATTTGAAAAAGTTTTGGATCATAACCTTTTTGTACTCTATTGCTTACTGGTTAGGCTTGATCTTCAGCTAGAAAGAAAACTGTATAGTGTCAGAGCTACACAAAAAAAAAATAGATATCTGTATCTATGAAGGAAAAAATGTAGGCACATTTGCCATTTTTGCCTAACTGTAACTGTTATGACTCTCCTGCAAATTTCCTAACCTTTTTAAGTAAAAAAACCCCTCTGAGCTGGTAAACATTAACGCATATTAACAGCTTTTCTTACAAGTGCATTCCCTTTGATATTCATTGTATGTAAAACTGAAAAAAGGACAGTATTGTCCCATGCTGTCACATCAGTAGAACCTGAAGTAATTTACTTGTTTTAATTACAACATCTGGGGTGTAAGGTTTAAAATTATTTTTGTTTTAGCTTTTGTTTTCTTTTTCTTGTAATCTGTAAAGACTTTAACACATTTCTGACTCCTGTGAAATACTAGCTAATAATAGGAACTGGTGCTTGCCATGTGCAGAGAGATAAGACTTTCATAATATTTATCCAGAACCACATATATAAATATACATTTTTATTTCTTTCTGGACCTGTTGAACCAGAGATTAAGGACTCGGTACACCTAATGTGTGCCATTTTTGCCCCATGTACTATAGTAAGATTGGAAAAATGGAATAAATAACAGATTGGACCCTGTGTTGCTAGGTAACATAACAACTATGCATATATCTGTTTCCTGTAGGATTATGATCTAGCTCTCTTCTCCCTTCCGATTTTGTAAAAATATTCACTCAATATAATTTGGATGTTTTACAGGTGGTTTTCACAGGCAATATTTATATTGTTAAATCCAAAGATCTTTTGTATAGAACTAAACTCTAAGTGTTTAATTACACTTTCTTTTGTATACTTTTTTACATGTTAGTGTGTGGATCATTTGCTCTATCTCATATGCATAGCAATACATAGTTGTACAGCAAAATAAAGAAAGAAAAAGTTAAGAAAATGCAAAAAAAGTTATAATTCACAAATTCAGGTTTAAAGTTAAAAATCCTTATCTTTCTGTGCAAATGCTAGTAAGCAGACCTATAAAACATCCACTCATCAACTCAAGCAAAGGAGGGTTGGGGGAGAGAAAGACATTCCTTATTATTAGTAAGTTACTGAAGTGTAAAGTATGCAATCTGATCAAAATTAAGCTGGGGATTTTTTATTAAAAAGTAGAGTTGGAATGTAGGTAGAAAACAAGCGGAGATTAATCCAATGAGTTGGAGGAATATTTACTTCCCCAAGGATGCTAATGAAAATCTAAATATAGATATCATACTTCCTGGTGAAGCTGAAGTAAAGAAATGTGCAGATTATTTTAATAAAAGGATTTATCTATCTAGTGCATCCCTATGTTTTCATTTTCCTGTGGTGACAACTTCAATGTCAGGTAGATTTCAGGAAGAGCATGTCCCACTTCCATTAGCAAGGCTAGTTAGCATAATACAGGCCACAGAACGGTAATTGCTACTCTCTAGCTTTTAGCTCCAGTTCTGTCTAGTAGACCATACTCAGCTTAACCTTGTGTCCTGGTTTCGACTGGGATAGAGTTAAATTTCTTCCTAGTGCTGTGTTTTGGATTTAGTATGAGGAGAATGTTGGTAACACACTGTTGTTTTTAGTTGTTGCTAAGTACCTTGTCAAGGACAACTATCCTCTGCTACCAAGCTAGACTGGGAGGGAGCACAGCCAACGGGGTATTCCATACCATGTGATGTCATGCTCAGTAGATGAATGGTAGGTGTGTTCCAGGAAGTAGCGTTCGCTACTTGGTTGTCGGTCAGCACGGGTGGTGAGCAATTGCATTCTGGAAGAAGAAATAGGATAGCAAAGCATGTAATTCTTACGGCAGTAAATACATTCCTTATGTTTATCAATACAAGATGTATGTATCAATATGACATCTTTTTGGCCTGCCTAAGCTCCCTCTGGAATTCTTAATGAGAAGAGATAGATGATTTAGGCAAGGAAGGAAGGAATGAAGAAATTTTGTTTCCTTTCAGGATTTTAGAGACTTTTTTTTGGCTATTTATACTTTTTACTCCCTCCATTAGGTTGGATAGGAATAATCAAATTCTTTGTTCTCTTGGGTTCCATGATGACTAATTTTCTTTTACCCTTCTCTTTTTTGTTTAATCTCCCTCAAAAAAGACCTCATAAAGCTAGCTTGCAGTCTTGACCACTGACCTTCATGGGGAAAAAAAGAAAAAAAAACACTGAAAGGTGAAAGGAGATTTATTACTTCTCGTGAATAGAAACATTGCTTTCATTAGCAGAATTTCCCTTTCTTTCTGTTTCTTTTTTTCTTTCCATATTTCCTCACACCATTCCCCTTGGCCTGCAGACTACACCTGCAAAAATGAAAGAGCAAATAAGCCCTCTCCAACAAAGATTCTGTCCCCTCTTAACACATCTTAATCCCTTTGGTACCCTCACCTCTCTGAAACCCTCCACTGAAGACCACATAGCAGCACAACCTCAAAGAATCTTCTGCTAAGGAGTTCATCTTCTTTTCCACAGAGAAATTCTAATGCATAGGTTATCCTGAAGTCCATCTATCCATTTGCTCTTCACTTTATGAGAGTTAAAGGATATCCAACAGTGGTCATAGTCTGAACAGGAAGATGAATGAGACTTTCTCAAAGCACTTCACCCTTATTTGTGGTTATGCAACTGTGCTCATTACATCTCTTAATCTTTTTGTTCAAACAACACATATTTTAGGTTAGTTAGATTTCATAATTTTTTTTTTTTTTTTGAAAACCCTACAGTTAGAGATTTCAGATAAATCACTAAATGATCAGAAAAGCAGCCAGAAAAATATAACTTTTCTTTATACGCTGGGGAGCAACTAATATACAGCAGTTTACCTGACATTTATTTTGAAAGCCAGCAGATCGGCCCATATGAAAAACAAAGTCAAAACTTGATGTTTTTTGTATCAGGCTATTTATTTATTACTTTATATATCTATAGTGTTAATGTCTTAATTCTTCAAATAATATGAATTTCCTTCTTTAAGAAGTATGTTGTGTAGTACTTCAAAAGTAAATTTGAAAGAACACAGGGTGTATCAAGATTTATTTCACACCTGTACACCTATAAAAATATGTTTTGGTTATTCATCTCCACACCTACATAAAACAGCCTCAGGAGAGCTATGTAACACCACTTAATTTTTACAGTGTTAGATAAACAAAAAAAAAAAAAAAAGAAGAGAGAGAAAGTAACCTTGCAATAGATATTCAAATAATCCCCTACACAGTAAAATTTTAAGAACTGAATAACCATGTATCATTTTAAATGTTTGTGTAATTTATGAAAGCCAAGCTTCACAATAGTGTCTTTAAAAACAACCCTTTTAAAATCTGAACTGCTTTCCTTTCCTTCTAAATAGAACACACATCATACAAAATGAAAACATTTACATCATACAGAGCAACAGACAGATTTGAAATATAAAGTGCAGTTCATATTCAAGGTTAGTTTGAGACTGAATGTTGGAAATAATTCCAAACATAAACCTAACAAATATGCTTAACAATAATTGCAGTCCATGTTTCTTCTAAAAATGTTCTCTGCTTTTTGCTCAGCATGAAACAAAGCATTATTTTTCCATTTGACAAAAACATATAACGTAAACCATTTTTCCGTCATATGTATTTCAGTTCTGACATAAATCAGGCAAAAAGAAAGCCAAAGTCAGCAGCATATGGGCAAAATGAATATGTATTTACAAAGTCTAGGTATATAGCTCATAAATGTTTAGTTTGTTTTGTTTTTTTTGTTTTTTTTTTATTTCAAGAAAAAAAGGGGCAACCATTCGTTGTAGTCTTGCATGAGACTAAATATTTGTCAATTTGGCAACTGTCTTCCATTTTGGATAGTTGTTTCTACCACAAAAAAAAAAAAAAAGAATTAATTGAGTTTATTGAAAAAATCACTAAAAAGGAAAATCTTGATCCTGGAGGGAATATGAGTAAATTTCTCTTTACTTATTTCCAGCTACTTAGCTGTTGAGATTTATTTTTTTTACTCTTCTTCATTTTATATTTTCCAGTAATCTCAGGCAATCAGAATTATTTTTCAAAGAATTATTTTAGCAGTTAGTCTAAACCATCAAAATATAATGTGTTTTTTTTGTCGGAGATAGCCTATCATAGTTCCAGCATTTTTTTTTACAGCACATATCAAGTCATATGAAGGAAAAAAAAAAATATCAGGCTCCTTCCACCTTTATCACTGTCCTTTGAGATTAATACTGTAAATGGCTTCCAGTTTAAACATCTGTTTTCATCTGCAGACCCATTCTAATTTGGGATGCAAGTTTGAAGAAAAATTCTAAGAATCGGGGTTTCTATTAATATTAGAAAAATCTATCAGACAGTGATTGATAAAAAGGAAAAAAATGCAGCTTCCTAGCATCTATTCCTAAATCAAAAAGCGTACTTTCCTGTCATTTGCAATTTCAGAATTAGTTTGCATAGAACAGCAACTGGCTTATTAAAAGCATGTATGTTGAATGTTTTGCTGCCCCCACCAGGACACCATATAATTTTGCATTTTATTTGGCAAACTCCTAGTTAAACGGACTGACAGTCATATTCCTTGCAATAAATCAGTTATAATGAGCAGTTCAGTGATTTATGTCACATGATATATGTACAACTGCGCTCAGCTCAAATGGTTTTAACAGAAATTAGGAGAGGTCCAGTTGATCAAAGACCTGCAAAAATATGGAATAAAAACAAATTTCCTGAAAAAGTCTAAGGCAGATATTAAAATCTATTGATGCAGAATCAGAAAAAAGCAGTCATTCATTCATTGACTAAAACAATAAATATATTAGCAAGCTTTCCTTGTGCAGATACTTCTTTCTGCAGAAGAGCTGGAATGCAAAACTCACTGTTTTATCGTCAATGTTTACATCTCTGATCATTCTCTAAATAGAAGAGAAAAACATCAGCTTGATATCAAAAAAATGTTCAACTGGTGGCAGAAGCATATCTCTAATCAAAGCAGAAGGAAAAGTTCATTGCCGTTAAGACAATATTTTAGAAAATTTATAACTGTTATAAGTGTTATAACACTTCCTTGTGGCAATGAATTATATAGACATTGGCACAGAAAATACTCTTTGTGGTTGATTGTTACCTGTATACTTTTCTTCAAGTTCACATATTTTACAGGTTTCAGTGATTGGGAACCCATTGCTTCTACTTTAAGATGGCTGGTGAATCCACGTAGTATTGCTTGGTCACTGAATTACCTCATTTTTAACTTGATTGATAGCAAATGTATCATTAAGGCAAACAGTTAGTTATAGACTTATTTAAAAAGATTATTTCTGCAACAAATCTGTTATTTACGAAGCTTATAAGGCAATAATCTTAAAAAGACACTGGTTTAGGAATAAATTTTTTAGTCTTTAGGTTGAAATCCAAAAGACAAAAGCAAATACATTTCTCTAGGCAGATCATTGATTATTAAAGGATAATATGAAATTCAACAGTGAATGATAAACATTCTCTCTCCTTGCCTTTTTTTCCACTGAAATAAAACCCTTGCATGATAATTGACAGATTATCTAATAAATTGCCTAGTCTGAGAAATTGGGAACAAACCTTCAAGGTACACCAGGGATCATATTTGCCCCACAGTTGACAGAACCTAAAATAAATGTTCTAATATCAGATGGATCAGATTCCAAAATTTTCTTCATATCTAGTCTCTATGGTATTACTAAAACTAGAAGAAAAGCTAAAAGACTTTACAATTATTTTCCTGTAACTGCAAAGCATGCAAAAAAAAAGAAAGAAAAAAAAAAAGTGAAGATTAAATCCTCAGATATCTCTGAACAGCTAGTTGTTTAAAGATAGAACATCTTTTCCATCCAAATCTATCTCCAAGAAGCTCATAGAGCTGAAATGCTAACTTTGGTATTGTTCCTTCCAGACTTACGCTACACTAATATTTCACCATCTAAGAAATCTGTTTCCAATCTAGGATGACAAAAAGAGTCATTGTCTTCAAAAGTGCTGCAAAGAGACTCCAGAATGAAGGGCCCCAGGTTTTGTCAGTCTCTGGGTCTAGTTCTGACCTTTTAAAAGTCACCAAGGGTTGTATACAGTAACTTCGGACATGCTGCCTGAACAGCATAAGGGCAGTAAAAGACATCACACAGGAGCTCTGAATCAGCGTAAATGGTTCCTTTACTGTCATCTTTCTACCTTGTGTAGAGGGGCATCTAGAAGAAAGAGGAACAGCCAATGTATGAAGAATGCTGTTTAATCCTTGAAAGGAGAGGTTAGGATTCTTTTTTTTTCTTCATCCTTCTAATTTGCATTAGGACTTGGCCAAAAAATACAAGGGATGACTTGTGGTTTTCTTTCTTCTCTCTCCTGGTCTGCCTTCAATGACTCTGTGGGAAAGGAGAACAAACCTTTATTAGTCCTTTCCCCAAGTTGAGCTGTGGTTTCCACAGTCTGACGTGTAAAAAAATACTAGAATAACCAGAATAACTTTTTTTTTCCCCCTCCCCACCCCACTCCCCACCAATGTAGCTTGCCAGCAGTGCTGCAACAAAAGAGAACTGTGATTACAACATGGGTACTTCTGGAAATCCAACCTGGCTATTGAAAACCATTTGGAGAAGTCCAAGTACCCCCCACTCCCGCCCCATCTCATTTCTGAACAGCTGGATAGAATAAAGTATTTTGCTTAAAGATTGCAAAGGAAACTTTATAATTCTCAATGAATGTGCTCAAATTAGGCACTTTTACTTTTTTTGGTTTAACAGGATTGACTTCAAGGGCTACAAGTGGAAGCTGTGCTACAGGTTGGGAACTTCGCTGCTGTGTATATTTAAAAAGAAGCACAAACTCATCCTGCTGTATTTATTTGTTTGTTTGTTTGTTTTTGTTTGGTTAGGGTTTTTTTGTTTCACCTTGTCTACTACTTTTCACTTAGCCATCATAGGATTTGCATGTCCACCTCTGGAAGATATTCTTCTAGCAATAGCATCTGGGCCTCATAGTGAGTTCTACAGGCATTTGTACAGATTTTCTTCATTTGTTTCTGGTTCTGCTATCCACTGTCTAAGCTGCTTTTTGTTTCCTGTCATCAGCTCTTTTCTTCCAAGTTTTAAGTTGAATACAGTGACAAGTGTACTTTCTATCCAAATACATCGTATAAATTGTTTTATAATTGTTTTTCTGGTTTTGGTATCGTAGCTTGGGTTTGATAGCTTTTTGTTTGGTTTGATTTGGTTTGGTTTATTTGTTTGCTTGTTTGCTTTCCCCCCCATTCCTTAATATCTGCAACATTATGTCGCTATATCACTTCCAAAAGGTACCAGAACGCTGTATACTGGTATCTTCTACCATCCTGCCTGGATTAACACAGCATTTAACAGCATGGACTTCCTCCGACTGTGTCTTTTCTTCAGCGTACAGGAGCCACTTCAAAAGGTGATTAGAAATATAGTAATACTAATTCAAACACTTATACGGTCCATGACTTTCTTGCTAGCAGTGAAACAGAGTGACAGTCAGTGTTAATATCCAGTAAACTTGAAAGCTGTGCAGCAAAAATTGATACCTGACATTTCAGATTGGGTAGAAAGACATTGGATGATCCAATAATCATCAGAAGAATAATGTGCTTGTTACCATTGACCTGGACTTTTCTCTTATTGATCATGTAGACATGAAAAAATATGTTCTTTTTTAGTTACCGTTGATAAACGTTCCTGAAACGTTTCTTATGGTTCATGATTAGACTATTGAGCTCTCATGATCCTGTTAAGCAACATAATGAAGGAATTTCTGAGCACATAACAGCATAACAAGTCTATTTGACTATAAGAGTAAAAGATAAATACACATCCCAGGATAATTTTCCCCCATATAATTTTCATAACATTGTGTAGGAGTAGCAATTTGTTACTTTCTCCACAACATGTTTGTGTTTCTTTTTGCCTTGTCATTTTTTACTTTAAAAAAATAAAAAGCATTAAGTGGAATAAATCTGACCATAATCTGTTAGCTGAGCTTAAAAAACATCTCACTTATTAATAAGTTATATTAACTGTATTATATAGATTTTTACCACACTAGTATTGCACTTGGATATGTGAGAGAACATCTGGAAATTCTACCAGCAATCCAAAGACAAGTTATGCTTCTGAATGGGACCCATTTGTTATCCATTGTAGCCAAAGAGTCAAATAAGGTTTAGGTATCAAAATTTAGCTGCTGGAACACCTAATGGTTAGATAGTTGAAGCCAGAGCCATGAGTAAGGTATCCACATGCTTTATAATGTATGCAAAGAGTTACTCAAAGTGGTGCCTTTCAGAAAGAGATTTTAGACAGTGTACTATTGTGGGTGTTTTAAATAAAATAAATATTGTAAGTGGAAATATTCCTGAAATTAGGACACTTAGTGTAAAGCTGTAGAAGAAGTCACTAGGAGAGGATGTTGGAAGATTTCCTTAATACATCCTTCAAAGATTAGCTTATCTCTTTAAGGTAGATTTATTCCATTTATTTATTTATTTATTTGGATTGGTGGATGGAATCTTTTGGTAGGGAGTAGAAAAAGAATAAAATGGGCTTGGTCATTTTAGATATGTGTTAGGACACCGATGCAGGCAGGTGGTGACCCAGTGGTCTGTTCTACACTCTGCAGAAAAGAATATAAACCAGCATGCATCTGTCACATTGAAAAGTTCACAGGCCTACGATGAACACGTTATAAATTACACAATGCAAAATCTGAGTTTTTTTCTCTGCTCCAAGAATGGTTTGGATATTTTTTCGTGAAATGGAGATGGGATAAAAACCACAAGAGCTTCTTTGATACAGTGACTGAATGCCAAGAATTCTACTTCCAGACTACTGAAACATGCTCAAATGTCTGTTTTCTGCTCATCCCAAGGACTATATACAGAAGTTAGGGAAACATAAAATTATATGGCTCATGAGTACGGGTTTTTCAGATTGCAGTTTTGGATTTAGCAGCTTGATGTTTCTGAAACCTGTGTTCTTGTTTAAGATATTTTCTGTGCATTGATTTAAGTTTTATCTTTTCCTTTTTTTCTTCTTTTTAATAATAAAGTACTGCCTCCAAACCAAATATTGTCAAACAATTCAAAATTTTATTGGTTTTATAGGAAACTGTTTCTTTCTATTTTCTCTGAAGGTAAATTATCGTTTGGGAGTGAATGTAAGAATGAAAGGAAAGATAGAAAGTGGAGAATAAAGTACAATGATAGAAAATATAACAGAAGATGATACAATACAATGTAACAAAATAGAAATGAAAGCTTTTGCTTGTGTAGGAACCTGCACAAATGATCAAAGGAACATCACATTTTCTCATCAGCATGTTTCCAGCCTCCTAGACACCAACATGGTTCTGATGATCCTCCTGCTCAAGCATATTAGTCAGTGTCCTTATTATCTGCTGCTAATCTTTTATACCTAAGCTTTTGTGCCTAAACAAGTGTCAGGAGCCATTTCAGATGCCCTCCTTCTGAGGGACGTTGGCAGTTTTGATACAATCTCCATGGAGGACTGAAAACATTGGGCAATGGAAAGCAGGGAGCACTGCAAGAGCTTGTGTCACTTGTGTATAAGCCACACTTGGCACTGGCCCACTCACACAGAACATACATCATCAAAGGTATCACATACTGGAAAAGGATATCTTGGGATCTTTAGCTATTTTCAGATACCATTAGCTCTTGCTTAATATAAATAGAGACTTTTTTGTGGTTAAGGTAAGGTAATTCTTTACCAAGACTATTTTTTGCTTTACTACTTTATTATCCTATGAGAAATTAAACCAGAAGGCTGCTGTTCCCAAAGCCTAGATGGTGATGGGAGGTGTAAATAGCTAATAAATAGGGGGTGCAGATGGTGAATTCAGGCCCATATCCCAAACTGTGACTCAGACAAAAGGGATTAAATTGCATTCTATATCCCTAGACACGGAAAGAGCAACGGAAATTTTGATAATGAATGGGACTGAGTTATTTGGTTCAGCTGCTTACAGGCAATATGAATGTGCTTTTCAAAATAGTGATACATGGACCTGTAAGGACTTACGGATTCTGAGAAAGACAAGTAAGAAAAACAATCCGCTAATCCAACTGTCAGTAGGTTTAACTTTTTTATAAAGGATCCAGTCAAAATTCCGTAGAGGTCTGTAGACTGAAGGAGGCTGAAAACCACAGTTGCAGAGGAACATAGATGTTATAATTGATAACATCAGTTAGGAGAAATGCACCCAAAAGTAAAGGAAGAAACACAAATATTTTTAATCAATATAGAAATTATAAAAGTTCTTTAGATTCAAACAGGATTGTCATCAATTAGGATTTTTTACTATACCTTTTGTATATTAGAGGAACTAAGGACCATTTTTTGACTTTTCATGCACCTGAAGTGATGATACTGCTTTTACCTCAAAATGACCAGCAGTTATTAATAGCTTAATCAAGAAGTATAATCCAAGGCTAACAGATATTCACATTTTACTGTTCATTTATCCCTTTAAAACTTCTTGAAACATCTTGATGACTAACATTAAGTATTTTTTACCATAGCTAATGATGTCCATTAAACTGAAATAACAACTTGCACTTAAAGTATTGAAGTCACAAATAATATCAGTACATATTTTTCTCCACCAAAAGAAAAGCTCAATCCTTCAAAAGCAAGACATCAGTGATTTTTAACAAGTACTTTAGCAAAACATAGATAACCAGATTGAGAAACCTGCATCCTGTTAAAAATAATGAGAGTTAGATGCCTAAAATCCAGTGTGGATCTGGACTGCAAATCTTGAAGCTTACAGAAATGTATTATTTTAATGAGGTAAAAATCAACACAAAAAGCACTTAATGGAAGTTAACCTAGAACAACAGAATATTAAGTTAACAAAGAACAACAGAATATTTAGTGCTGGCTCCAAAGATCAATTCTTATCAAAGCTCAACCTGAATGGAAGCCTGTAGTAATAGGTTCTTCTAACAACTTCTAAAGATCACTAAAGATAATTTTTCCAATCTGTTTCAGAACTGAGGTTTTCTTACTGAGTACACTGTACTTGCAGCTTACTCACTTTTAAATTAAGGCTCTGCTGAGCCACATTTGGGCTCAGAGAAAATTTGTTGTGACTTAGAATGCATAGGAGGATATATTCTGAGTACCTCTGCCAGCCAAAGCTGTGAGAGTATCCCAGAAGAAAAAATGTAACCACTCTGGTAGCAGTTGATGATCATATTGAAGATTTTAAATATTCTTTGGAAACTGTCAAAAAATGCACAGTCAATGAATAAATAAAAACTAAAATAGAAATATTCTCCACACAATGAACAAAAATTCCAAAATATACATTTAAACAATATTCTGAAACCAACACAGATCCTGGAGCTGTAGTGACAAAGGCTATCACTGAGATGTACCAATTAACAAATACACTATTCATTCTGAGCTGCAGTAAGTTTTCTCAGAAATGGCTCCATGATGTCAGGAAGAAAAATAGCATACATTGGTATACCATACATTGGTAAACCTATCAGAAAGAAATATTTACAAATCTTTAGGAAGGTATCATTTAAATGCATAAAAAGAGTTGATTCTTCAGTAAGTAGACAATAATCCTGTGAATTCCTTGAGAAAAATTCCTTGTGGATGCAAAAAATTACATAGGCTCAAAAAAACCATCTTGAACAAGAAAAAAATAAAACAACAGTGAGGGGACAAAATGTGCAAAACAAAATCCAGCTCAACAAATCCTCTTAGCTGAAAATGACGGGAAAATGGAAGAATAGTAGGTGGGAATATCAAATATATTTTTGCTGTTCTTTCTTTTCCCTAAGGGTCTGTCTATGGCAACTGTGGTGTGACCTGTATACTGGTGACCTTTGGTTTGATTCTGTACCCTGTTTTTACAGCTTATGTGGCAATGTAATCAACCAGTAATAACAGAAAATCAAACACAGCCCTCTTGAAAAGATGCAACCTACAACTACTACATCTATAACCTCCCTTAAAGGAGTGCCCTTCATCATTCTTCCAAATATATCTGCTAATGTAAAAGAATTATCAGACTCTTACATGAAGTGAATTGTAGACAGTAATACCTTGACTGCATCTTACTGTCACAAAGCAGAAGAATATCTTTGTAGCCTTAATATGTAGCGATTTATTTTTTAAATGGAAACATATCTTTTACAGCACAAGATGACAAAGAGAAAGTATTCACTCAAGTGTTGCATGTGTCTGTCATTCTGAAGTAATTTCTCACTTGTTCTGTGCACTAGAAGTATGTAGTTTTCTTAATGCTGTTGGTGTAACATTAAACAATGTGAACAGTTATCAAAAATGAAAATAAATAATTTTAGAAGTCCTACTTATAAAAATCTGTTCTGTCACAGGAGAGAGGAGATAATTGAAGGAGAAAGAAGAGAAAAAAACCTCTGCTTTGGTGTGGTTAGCATTGATACATTAGTTTGAAGAACGATTCCAGAATTTCAGAAATAAACTGAAGTTTAACACAGGGGAAAGATATTACTACTAATGGTATTTTACTGTTAATGGTATTTCACGATCAAGTGTGTTTTTCAAAATAATCTCCTCATCATTGTGCTAGTACAGAAAGGGAGTTAAGTTTTTGCATTTTATTTTTAACATGAATAAGAAGTAAATCATTTAGGTAAAGATCTTGAAGAACTTGTGCCTGTACTTTTAGTTTAAAAAACAAGTGATTTTGTCAAGCAGCAATTTAATCTGTGTAAACGTCTGTGGCATAGGGAGAAGTCTAAACTGAGCATTTAATGGTGCTACTAGGACCACACAGTTCAAAGATAAACAACATACTACCAGCAAACAATGACTTTGACAAAAATGGTGATACTAGAGACAGATTTTCTATAAATGTTGAGATAAGAAGATAATGAACTAGCTAGGGCAAGGCAATTTCTAGTGAGAATCTAGAATCTCCAGAAAAAGCCATGGAGACTTTAAAGCAATCTTGTGGGTTGGTTTGTTGTGCAAAAATAGTCATAAAAGCCCTAGAGATGATTGTTCAAGCCAAAAGAAACTTAGCAAATTTAAAGTGTCAAATGAGTATATTTTGTTCTTAACTTTGCAAAGAACAAAAGTTCTTTAAAGCTTAAAGCTAGGCATGGCTCCATTGTGTCTAGATTCCTACAAAAGCAAAGCTCAGCAGATACTGTGGTCTGCCTAGTGTCTTTAAAGTACTCCTTGTGATGGCATCACAATATTTAGAAGTTACAGATATCGCTGCCATTTTTATTGATAAATTTCCAGAGGAAAGTTTTAATAAAACCACTGGAAGGAGACAGAATGGAAATGAGTCTCTGGAGTATAATTTGGTTGGATAAATGCTCTCTTAGAGGACTTTACCTGCTTATGGAGACTATAAGGGGAACCTAGAGGACCACTCTTACAACTTAGGCAGATCAGTTGTATAGAAACCAGGGAGAGCTGTTCTCATCGCAAAGGTCTCCGTTAAAGCCAAGAGATGTGCTGAGCCTCAGCTGTGGCAGATGTGTTTGCCAGAACCTGAGAGCAGAATGCACAGCACGAAGCACAAGTAAAGTTAGCCTGACGTTGCTAATATTGCTAAAATGCATTTCAAAAGTGAGAATACATAGTTAGAGATAGATGGATACATGCATACACATAAACATACACAGTTCACAGACTGGTGAAAGCAAAGATTTGTGTTTCATTCCTACTTCAGTATCAGTGGCCTGTTTCTGATGAGTTAATGTTTGTTGTCAATATGTCTTACAAGGAAAAATAAATAGCAAGCCCATGCATCATGAGGAAATAGTCTGTGACTTCAAAGTAAAAGAGGTCAGTCAATACATTTTACCAAGGTCTTTGTGTTATTTTCAAGAGATGTAATAGTTGTTTAAGATATTTTGATCGATACATTTGACACACTGACCATTTAAAAATCATATCAGCAGTCTACAAATCTCCAAAAGGATTTCTGGGCCTTTTCTTTTACATAAGCTTAGGCCCTGATGTCCTTCCTGAATGTGACAAAGGATTTCAGTATTTCTGTAGTAATAGCTGTCTTGTATCCACATTCCTTTGAGAATTTCATACTCAGCAGTATGACTGCTTTCTGCTCAAGTCCATGAGAGCTGTTATTTATTAGTTTTATATTACCCATGGGTATGATTAGTACTTTGCAGAAACATGGATATTATACCAAAGAAATTATGAGTTCAAATATAGCAGAAAAAAAAGGAGGAAAATAAGAGTAAGAATAACTCCTCATGTAAATTTGAGCTACAGTGTTTTTTGGTTTGTTTTTTTTTTCTCTTTTTTCTTCATATATACTTCATTTTTTTCATATTTTTGCACACATACAGGAACATATACTCACATGGACATTCTTTTAAACTCTTTCTTCCTGTCTTTTTTTATTCCAAAATATTCCCGCTCATCCACATAATATTATGAGGATATTCTGAGAGTTTGTCCATGTATGCAAATGTATATACAAACATATACACATGCATATATATACATGTACATATACATTAATAGCTTAATCAAATGACATATAATTTCAGTGCCATTTCAGGTATCCTAGATTATCCTGCCACTTCAGAGGGTATGGCTTTCTCTTAAAGCCTGTGTCAGCAATATGGCACGTAAGTCAACAGGTATCTTTCATATACTAGAACATCTAAAAAGGTACTAAATGCTTACATGTGATTTCTTCCCTTAATCTCTGTTGAGCATAATGGGAGCTCAAGCAACTAGTTCACATAAAGGTACCCTCACTGTAGACACATAAAGTTTGGGCAAGCTGAATTCCACCCAGATGACTAATCATAGATGTCTAATGTGATTTTACATGCTCAAAGTTGTTTCACCTTCATCCAGTTGTCATTTCAGAAGGGAATGGATCTCCTTTGGGTCGTGTATCATATCTACCAATTCTAAAGAGCTATCTTGGATGCTCAGTAATATCTCAAGCACTGTAGAATGTGGATAATTTTAAAATTGAATACCATCCCTAAAGTCTTTCTTCATTTAATAAAGATGATATCAATCAAAAATAAAAGGGATGAGATGTGCAGATATCCTTGCTGCTTCAAAAGTTTCCTTGTTTCTTCTATGCTTTTGAAATTCCATGAACCTTCAGGCAGTGGAACAGCTGTGATTAAAAAAAAAATCCTATTCTTGATTTCATTTTACCGACTTAAGCACATAAGAATTAGATGTCTGAATCTTAGCTGGGCACTTCAGGATTCCTTATAGGCAATGAAGAAAGCAGGCACCTCCTGGGAGTGGCTCTTTTAATCTATCATAGGTAGATAGAATGAGTTAAGCTGTGTTCTGAAGGTGTCTATTTCTATTGACTATACAGAGAGCTTAAGATAACTAGCTCAGGCTTAAATAGCTAATTTTATGCTTCTAAATTTGATAGACTAAATTTTTTCTTTGCTTACTTTCTTCTTTTCCCAGAGAAATGTTTCCACTGCATGGATGCAGAACTATCAAGGCTACCTAAGCTCTCTTCACTAGTGAATAGGAGCTGTCATCTCCAAAGGAGTAAAAGTAAAGGTATGGTTTAGAATATCCAGAACTTGCAAGATTTCTTTCCCATATTGTTTCTGCAGAGAAAAATTCAAGCTGAAATAAAATTTATAAAAAATCAAAAAGTTGTGATTTTAATAAATATACCAAGGTTGGTTTGTCTTTCAGTTGCTTCTTCAATCACACACAAATCTCCATAATATTGAAACATCAGACTTGCTTGTAAAGCAACACTACAGAATTTTCCTTTTGCTTATTTTACATTCAGTCCTATTCTGTTTGTTTTTAATAAAGTGGAAAGTACATACCTCTTGTACCCAGGAATTAATAAAAATACAAAGTTAATTAAAAAAATACCCTATTATAACTTTCATTCTTTTTCTTCATTAATAACTACAGTAGTAACCTGTTCATCTCTTCTGCTTGTCTGATACATCAGAGATATTGCTGCAGTAATAATTAAAAGGAGAGAAACTCTTCTGCTACAAGCAGAAGAAAACTATTGCCACAGAAGTCTCCTTTAAATGCCAATGAACCAAAATTAACTTTAGCAAAAGACAGCTGTTTGCTCATGTGCAAAGAAAAGAAGTTAATGTTGGAGCAAATTTAGAAGAATTTATGTAAATCAAGAAGTACCTCTGGTAGGACATGAAGGAATAAAAAATCCACAAAAAGATTGGAAAAAGGACAGTGATGGACACAAAAAGAATCATACGAGATAATTCTGAGAGTTTACCTCACTCCATACACAGACCAAGCCATGAAGAGCAAAGAGAATGATTACTTCAGAACTCAATGAAAAATCATCTAAGGTCACGTTAAAAATGCATTTCCCTGGGCCCGTCCTCATCATGACCAGAAAATCAAGTAAGTATCTAGTAGTTTTCAAAATTTTTTTTTTTTTTTTCCTTTTTCTCCCCACCCTCTGCAATGGAGAGAAACTTTTCCAATATGAGCAGTAACAACAGCTCACACACTGGTAAAACAGGTGTTCTCCCATTGGGGTTTACTTGCAAAACTGTAGTTGGCTCAGAAAGCTGCTTTGCAGGATTTTTTTTTTTCTTTTAATGAAAAAGTTGTCAGCATACGGAATAAAACAAAAATGTCAGTCTTCAGGACAGATAGAAAGAGCGAACGGCACCATCTAACTACAAGAGGAAAATTCTGTCTGTTGAATGGAAAAGGCCAAAACCATTGCAATCTATTATTCCTTGTTCCAATGGGGGCTCCACATCATAGCACAACAAATTATATACCTTTCAAAGTAATAATGATAGGAAAATGCAAATGGCAGGAAGATTGTTGTGGGGAAATTACTACTTCGTGTGCTTGAAGGTATTACAATGACTTAATTAAAAGATTGCAGGAATATCTATAACAAGTGCATTGGTTTGAAACAAAAGCATTAAAAAAATCAAAAGACTAAACCAAAATATACCTTTTATATA